>NC_040011.1:9198588-9257872 GCF_000972845.2 Larimichthys crocea | reverse complement strand
CTCTCCCCTCCGCCCCCCCCTCCTCTCCTCTCCTCTTCCTCTCCTCCTCCTCCTCCTCTGTAGGAGATGTGGTGGATATCTATCAGAGGGAGTTCCTGGCGTTGAGGGAGCGCCTCCACTCGGCTGAGCAGGAGAACCTTCGGCGCTCCAAAGAGCTGAACCTGGTCCTGGAGGAGATCAAGAGGGCCATCGCTGAGAAGCAGGCGCTGAGAGACATCAACCGGACCTGGAGCAGTCTGTCAGGTCAGTGCAGCCATGAAACAGGTTTAACCCAGACCAACCTGGACTAACCTGGACTAATGTAGTCTAATCTCATCTAGTCTCACCTGGTCCAAGTCTTCTATAGTCTAACATGGTCTCATCTGACTAACCTGGTGTTATCTAGTCTGACCTGGTCTGATCTGTTCTCTCCTGGTCTGACCTGTTCTCTCCTGGTCTCTCCTGGTCTGTCCTGGTCTCAGAGGAGACGAGGTTGAAGCTGTGGAACGTGAGCAGCAGTAAGAACGTCCTGCAGCTTCCCTCCATCTTCCATCATCTTCCTCACCTGCTGAACAGAGAGGACAGCCTGCTGCCCGCCGTGCACCTGGGACAGGGACGCACCGGAGGTAACACACGCACACACACACACACACACACACACACACACACACACACACACCCGGCCCGGGGCACCTGACAGAACAAGCAGCCCAGGCAAAGTGCACCTTCTCTGGGGAAACAGCTCACTGAAGCGCCCCTGATACACCACACACTGCCTGGAGAATCAAACAGCTCCGACCAACCAGACTGGACCAAGGTCACTGTGTGTGTGTGTGTGTGTGTGTGTGTGTGTGTGTGTGTGTGTGTGCATTTTTTCTGCTTAGTAAACCACTTCCTGACAAGCCTGTCGTACACAGAGGGCATAAATACAAATAAACCAGAGAACAAACACATCAGAAAATATAAGAGTGTGTGTGTGTGTGTGTGTGTGTGTGTGTGAGTGTGTGTGTGTGTGTGTGTGTGTGTGTGTGTGTGTGTGTGTGTGTGTGTGTGTGTGTCCAGTCAAATGTATTTATGATGCACTCTGAGTAAAACAGGTTAGTCGGATGGAAAATACTTTATGATGCCGCAGGACGGAGAGATAAAAACTGAGAGAAGGAACAGAGAGAGAGAGAGTGTGTGTGTGTGTGTGTGTGTGTGTGTGTGTGTGTGTGTGTGTGACAACTCTGATTTATATGTTAAGTTAAAACACAACGGGCTGGACAAGGTTTTTTGTTTTTCCAGAACATTGTAAAGAAAGAAAGAGAGGGAGGGCAGATTATGTTAAGACTACGTCCAGGTTTTAGACAGTCTGCGGGGACGTCACAGGGACTACGTCCAGGTTTTAGACAGTCTGCGGGGACGTCACGGCGACTACGTCCAAGTTTTAGACAGTCTGCGAGGACGTCACGGAGACTACGTCCAGGTTTTAGACAGTCTGCGGGGACGTCACAGAGACTACGTCCAGGTTTTAGACAGTCTGCGGGGACGTCACTGAGACTACATCCAAGTTTTAGACAGTCTGCGGGGACGTCACGGAGACTACGTCCAGGTTTTAGACAGTCTGTGACGTCACAGAGACTACGTCCAGGTTTTAGACAGTAGATGGATGGATGGATGGATGGATGGATGGATGGATGGACAGGTGGATGGATGGATGGATGGATGGATGGATGGGTAGAAGGATGGATGGATGGATGGATGGATGGATGGATGGATGGATGAACAGGTAGATGGATGGATGGAAGGATGGATGGATGGATGGGTGGATGGATGGGTAGATGGATGGACAGGTGGATGGATGGATGGATGGATGGGTAGATGGGTGGATGGATAGATGGATGGACAGGTGGATGGATGGGTAGAAGGATGGATGGATGGATGGACAGGTAGATGGATGGGTAGATGGATGGATAGATGGATGGATGGATGGGTAGATGGATGGATGGATGGATGGATGGACAGGTAGATGGATGGGTAGATGGATGGATGGATGGATGGATGGATGGATAGATGGGTGGATGGATGTATGGATGGATGGATGGATGGATGGATGGATGGGTAGATGGGTGGATGGATGGATGGATGGATGGATGGATGGACAGACAGATGGATGGATGGATGGACAGGTGGATGGATGGGTAGATGGGTGGATGGATGGATGGATGGATGGATGGATGAATGGATGGACAGGTGGATGAATGGATGGACAGGTGGATAGATGGATGGACAGGTGGATGGATGGGTAGATGGGTGGATGGATGGATGGATGGATGGATGGATGGATGGATGGATGGATGGATGGACAGGTGGATGGATGGATGGACAGGTGGATGGATGTATGTCATCCATCTCTGTTGATGTTTCCTGAGCTCCATCTTCTCCATCTGGTCGTTCTCCATCCTCCTCCTCCTCGGTGTGCTCCACCTAAACGCTCCTCTGTGTTTGGTTCCAGTCTCCATCGTGATGGGGGTTCCCAGTGTGAAGAGGGAGGTGCACTCCTACCTGACCGACACGCTCAGCTCTCTGATGTCGGAGCTCAGCGCCGCCGAGAAGGAGGATTGTGTCATCGTGGTCCTCATCGCAGAGGTCAGTGTGTGCTGGTGCTAACGTGCTAATGCTAACCTGTAAACATGTTCTTTAAATGTGACGTAGCTCTGCTGGACTCAGGGTGGAGGATGTGCCTCCGTCCTGCTGACTGACGCAGGAGCCTCCTGCAGGAGATTAGCTCCCTCTGAGCATCATGGGAGCCTGAACAGAGATCTGAGTCTGGACGCTGAGACGTCCGTCCGTCCGTCTGTGGGTCCGGGTTACTTGCAGGACCGGCCGGTCGGTGAAGAACTGCTGGAGCTCTTTGAGGTTTGGCTGAACACCCGGAGCTGCTCACAGCGGGCCCTTCGGTGCCAGGACACACCGAGACAGGCTGGATCCAGACCTGATCCTGGAACAACGTGTCACTTTCCACACAGAGTTACGTCATAATGTGTAGCAAAGTGCAGCGGGCTGGAATCGAACCTACGTCTCAGTCTTACATGGAAGTCTTTCCAATCAGCTGTTTAGTTTGTCCAACTGGCAGAAACAAACTTCAACTATCTGCTAATCAATGTGTGTTTGTGCTGATTATCTGTGATTATCTGTGATTATCTGTGATTATCTGTGACGTGGGCAGCGACTCTGAAACCCAACGTGAAGAGGAAACTCATTTATACATAGAATTATATATTTGAATATTTTCTTTGAATACATGTTAAAATTCAACAGTTTGAAGCAGAAACATGCAACCTTCAAGTTTTTGTTTGTTCACACCTTTATTTATATTCCTGCAGCGTTTTAAGGACATGGAAACAGAATCAGTGTTTAGTGTTGGACACTGGAACATTTCATTTTACACGGCTGTGGTGTCACCGCAGGTTTCTTTAACAGAGACACTCTGACGGATTACACACACACACACACACACACACACTCTCTCTCTGGGAGTGTTTGCAGGCTTTCACCACCTCTCGGTTCCTCACTGCGACTCCTCGTCTGGATTGGATCTCAGGTCTGGCACGCTGCTGTGTTGAAGAGGAGAGCGTGATTGGCTGCAGGTGTGCCGATCACCTGTCCTGCAGCTGATGCTCCGCCCTGGAAAAACAAACAAATATGAAATAAACATCTTAAACATCTTTTCACCGTAAAATTAAAAGTTTTAGAAAGTTCATTACACTCATTTTTTCACTGTGAATAAAACAAACGCCTCTCGTCTTCAGCAGCTTTAAGCAGCTCATGGAGCAGCCAGCTAGCGCCCCCTGTAGGTGGTGACCTGGACCTTCTCGTGGTGTTCTGGTGCTCCGTCGAGCCGGGTCGGGTCACTGTGACCGTCTCTGCTCATTGTTGGACTAACGTTAGCATTAGCTCACTTATGGATGTCATGGGCCGTATGTGGACCAGATCTGAACCACCTGTGGATCCATCACTGGGTCAGACCACCTGAAACCAAACCTCCACCCAGGTCTTGTGTCTAGTTATCAGGTTGTCAGTCACCTGCAGCTCACCTGTCCTCTGACGAGCAGACACACAGACCTGTTCACCGAGTCCGTCACGTGTCGTTTGGCTCCTTCGTCATGTAAAATTCATGTGACACGTGTTTGCTGCTCGTTGGCCACGCGTGTGCTGAGTTTGTTCTGGAGGAGCGTTCCTGTTTCCAGTCTGCATCGTGAATAAATCGGATTTGAAATATTAGAGACAGATATCAGGATGACAGATGAAAACAAACTGAGTGAGCAGCCGCACAGGATCTGAGCATGAAACCGACTGTGACAGGAACACGTCTGTGGTTCTGTTCAGAGCTCGGGTTCTGGTTCATCCGACAGCAGCTTCAACACTTAAAATAAGTTTATTTAAATCTTATTAGTTTGACATTGACCATTGATTATGACATTTTACTTTAATTTGATGCTTTTTGTTTGGCAGCTGCTGACTGTAAACATGTTTATCTCTGCTGTTGGACATTTGGACATTTGGACATTTGGACATGGGGACTTATGGACACTGACTCACTGCTGGAGCCAGCCTCAAGTGGACGTTAGAGGAACTGCAAATGGCTTCACATCACAATTGTGTTTGTGTTCAGCTCATGTGGAAACCTCCGCTGTGAACACGGTCTGGACCTGGTTCTGGTTCTGGTTTTGGCCTCTGTGTTCTGCCCAGTACAGAAATCTCTGTTTTTGGTCATCAACAACTTTCCGAGTCTCAGAGAGAGGAGTGTGATTTTCACCAGCGAGCAGCTCGAAGCTCCGTCTGCTCCTCGTTAACACTGACTCTGTGGTAAGCTCCACCCAGCTGGCACCTCCAGGACGGCAAAACAAACCACAGACTCTGTGCAGCTCCGCCCGGCTGCTGGAAAACATGTGCGACCTCCGAGCGACCTTCAGAGCCAGATGATTGGGTCCCAGAGGGAGTCCATCGAGGCTCTGATTGGCTGAGTGGGAGGCTGGACTGTGATGTCATCTATTGCTCAAGTTGTTGTTGATGGTCGAGCGGGAACAAATGTGTGTGTGTGTGTGTGTGTGTGTGTGTGTGTGTGTGTGTGTGTGTGTGTGTGTGTGTGTGTGTGTCGTTCGTAGCTAAATGAGTTTAGCAACTAACGCGATCCATGATGCTAACCTGTGTGTCGCCCAGCTCCAGTTCTGGCACGACACCAACCGTCATCTGCTGATGTCACAATAACAGCTGTGTGTGTGTGTGTGTGTGTGTTTTCAGGCGGATCAGCAGTACGCCAGCAGTGTAGCAGAGAACCTGAAGCGCCTGTAAGTCCAGCTGCATGATGGGATGCCGTTTCTACGGCAACGGATATAGGATTCCTGTGTGTGTGTGTGTGTGTGTGTGTGTGTGTGTGTTTGATGTCGGCTCGTACGTGTCAGCCTTTGATCACTGCTGTGTGTGAACAGCTGTGTGTGTGCCATTGTTCACGCCATGTTAGTGCATGATTAATTTATCACACACACACACACAGCCTGCAGCATGAACTGTGTCAGCAGGAAGCTTTGTGTGTGTGTGTGTGTGTGTGTGTGTGTGAAAACATTTTTAAATTCAAAGATCAAGTCTGATGTTTCCTTCCTTTCCTTCATCCTTCCTTCATTAACCCTCCTGTAGCTTTGCCTCCTTCACTCTTTTCCTTCCCTACATCCTAACTCTCTTCTCACCTCAATCGAGACACAGACAAGACCATGTTAAGACTACGTTAAGACTAAGTTAGGACCGAGTTAAAAACAAGTTAAGACCGAGTTAAGACCGAGTTAAGACCGAGTTAAGACCGAGTTAAAAACAAGTTAAGACCGAGTTAAGGCCAAGTTAAGACCGAGTTAAGGCCAAGTTAAGACCAAGTTAAGGCCAAGTTAAGGCCAAATTAAGACCAAGTTAAGGCCAAGTTAAGACCAAGTTAAGACCAAGTTAAGACCAAGTTAAGACCACGTTAAGACCACGTTAAGACCACATTAGGACCAAGTTAAGACCATGTTAAGACCATGTTAAGGCCAAGTTAAGGCCAAGTTAAGACCACGTTAAGACCAAGTTAAGGCCAAGTTAAGACCGAATTAAAAACAAGTTAAGTCAAAGTTAAGACCAAGTTAAGACCGAGTTAAGACCACGTTAAGACTAAGACTTTGAGCCGATCCAGACTTCAGTAAGCGTCCTGTGGATTGGACGGTCAGACATGGTGCTGCTCCAATCAGGATCCTCCAGATTTTTTAAGGAAGTTAGAAGGTGATGATGGCCACGCCCACCAGCTGGAGCCAATCAGGAGCGGGGAACAAACAGCTAGCTTAGCATACACGTTCACGATTATAACCACCTCTCCTCTCCTTCATCCTCCTTTCCATCATCCTTCTTCTTCTTCTTCTTCTGGTTTTGGACATCATGGACGTTTCCATGGCGACCTCACTGACTTCCTGTTTGTGTGTCAGTTTCCCAGCAGAGATCCAGTCCGGCCTGTTGGAGGTCGTCTCTCCGTCCGTCCACTTTTACCCCGACTTCTCCAAACTCAGAGAGTCCTTTGGAGACCCCAAAGAGAGAGTCAGGTCAGTGTGTGTGTGTGTGTGTGTCTGTGTGTGTGTGTGTGTGTGTCTGTGTAGAAACAACCCTTTGGTTTATTCAACACTTCACCAACATCATGACTCAGTCTGTGTGGAACAACCTTGTGTTTTGTTTATGTGTGTTTGTGTGTGTGTGAGTGTGTGTGTGTGTGTGTGTGGCTTCAGTAAAGGAAACTCCTCTTTCACTATAAAAGTCTGTTTTAATAACAAAATGAATCATCATTTTCCAAGAGCAGACTGTGTAAGACCAGGACACACACACACACACACGCACACACACACACACGCACACACACACACACGCGCGTAAGTGACACTCTGTGTTTATCAGCTCCAGTAATCAGAGAAAGTTGAGTAACTGTGTGTGTGTGTGTGTGTGTGTGTGTGTGTGTGTCGTTAGCTCGCTCATGAATTAGACATGACAGGCTGACAGAAGCCTGGTGAGCTGTTTAACACACACACACACACACACACACACACACACACAGATCAAGGTGACATCATTTTACTTAATAACTATTGCTCCGCCCCCTTTGGTCATGTTACCATGGTAACAAAGGAGAGCGAGGAGGAGGTTAATAAAGGACAGAAGACAGAAGACTGGAGAGAGGGAAGGAAGCGGAGGCGGTAGTGGGAGGTAGGAGGGGAGGGGGAGGAGGTGGAGGAGGAGGAGGAGAAGGAGGAGGAAGAGGTGGAGGAGGAGGAGGAGGAGGAGGAGCTGTTTTTGGATTTTATATATAGTATTTAACAGTTTTACAGTGTTAACAAGCAGACAGTGACACGTCCATCTGAGACTGTTAACAGAGAATCAACTTCAGTATCTTTAAAATTCAAAAACTTCCAGCGTTCCTCTAACGTCCACCTGAGGCTGGCTCCAGAAGTGAGTCAGTCTCCATAAGTCCCCATGTCCAAATGTCCAACTTCACAGCAGAAATAAACATGTTTACAGCCTGGTACAAAAAACAGTTTTGGTCTCTGTAGCTAATTTCCCCGTTCATGACAACTGTACTGAGGGTGAATTTATATACAACTCACCTGTTCACATTATATTAAGGCTTAAAGTTATGCAGGATTAAGAGCGGGGACACTTTGACTGACAGGTGGGTGTCGTCATGGAGACTACGTCCAGGTTTTAGACAGTCTGTGATGTCATGACTCATTGAATCTTCATTCAGTGACTATTTGTCTCCTCTTCCTCTTCCTCAGGTGGAGGACGAAGCAGAATCTGGATTACTGTTTCCTGATGATGTACGCTCAGTCTAAAGGAACGTACTACGTCCAGGTAAGAAAGGAAACGCTGTACAGATGTTTCAAAATAAAAGCCTGTGTTTCCTGCAGGCTTTTAATCTGTTGAGATTGTTGTTGTTGTTTCCTGTTTTAACCTTATGGAGACTGACTCACTTCTGGAGCCAGCCTCAAGTGGATGTTAGAGGAACTGCAGCTTGTGTTTCAGACAGGAAGTGGCTCTGATGGTTTTGTTTTGGTCGTCTCCGTCCTCGCCGTGTGACCGCTGGCTCTTTATGTTTTGGGGCTGTTGTCCTTGAACGCACCTCTCCCAGCCGGAGAGCCGGAGCTCTTATTTTGTGGTGATGGGGGCTTCCAGCCGGAGCTCTTATTTTGTAGTGATGGGGCTCCCAGCCGGAGCTCTTATTTTGTAGTAATGGGGCTCCCCGCCATCCTCTCAGCTTGGCGGCGGCGGTGATGGAGCGTTGGGCTGCTCCAACATGAAGCGTTTTGACAGGAACACAGAGACACGTCGATGTTTTGACACCTTAAACTCACTCTGAACTTTCCAGAGTTTCTCCTCAGAGATGATGGCAGGGAGGAGGTGGAGGAGGTGGAGGAGGTGGAGGAGGTAATTACTCCAAGTCGACTCCCCTGAGACTGAAGTGGAGGATGTAGACGTCTGTCAGGAGGCTGCAGAGCTGCCATGTTGAAGCTCAGTTCAGGATTCATGTGTCACTTTTAATTAGTCCATAGATTGATGAAGATCCTCGTGTGAGATCCACATGAATCTACAACAAATATTATCAGCTCTCTGTGTGCTGAATGTGTTGTAGTTAGAGTATTTCTGTGTTTGTACTGAAGTATCCGAGTACTTCCTCTCTCTCTCTCACAGCTGGAGGACGACATCGTCGCTCGTCCGAATTACTTCACCACCATGAAGAACTTTGCTCTGCAGCAGCCGCTGGAGGAGTGGATGATCCTCGAGTTTTCTCAGCTCGGCTTCATTGGTGAGTCCTCTGCAGAACCCTGGAGGTTCTGGTTCTGGTTCTGCTCTCTGCTCTCTGACAGGAAACTAAATGGACTCCAGCAGATTAATTGAAGCGTCAGCGTCTGATCTGCTTTCTAATTATTCTGTCGAGGCTGATCAATGACTTCTGTCTTCCCGGGTCCAATCAGGCCCGGCGCTGACATGTGGAGCGCAGACGTTTACTCGCCTGGAACCGTGAGCTGATGTCAGGTTCAGGTTTTCACTCCTCAGAAGTGTTTCCAGCTGACAGATGGAGGCCGGACGGGCCAGAAATCACACAGGTCGTCGGTCCGATCGCCAACAGAGCAGATATTTAGTCCGTGTGACCGGAAGACTGAAAATATGAAGGTCATTGAATTCAAGGATTCTCAGGAACACACCTGGAAAACAGACGAGTTTGATTCTTTGAGATCAGATGTGAATATTTGTGTTGATAAGTCAAAACAATGTCTGTTACCACGGTAACCGTACACAAAGATGTAAAGACATCAGACTGTGTGTGTGTGTGTGTGTGTGTGTGTGTGTGTGTGTGTGTGTGTGTGTGTTTCCTCCTCCTGAAGCCGCTCACACACAAAATTACCCATCGTCATTTTTCCTCCCATGAGGCTTTGCTGCTCCACTTCCCTCTAATAGGTCCCCGAGCACTCGGCCCGTCACGACTGAAGAATCAAGCGCACCTCGTTTTTTTTCCTCCAGAGGCTGAAAAAACTAAAGTCAGGAAGAAACGAGGAAGATTTCTGAAAACACTTCTTCAGCAGTTACAGAGTTCAGGAGGAAACAAAGTCAACTCTGAATTTCATCTCAGTTCAAGCGTTTGTTTACAAACAGTCTGATCACGTTAACGAGTTTCTGCTGCGTCCAAATGAAATGAAACACTTTACACGTGAATTATTGATCTGATGATCAGCAGAGAAAACAACCAATTATGTCATTACGCGTGTGTGTGTGTGTGTGTGTGTGTGTGTGTGTGTGTGTGTGTGTGTGTCCCAGAGGGAGAATATAACACACACACACACACACACTCACACACACACACCATCATGTGGTGCAGAACATTTTAACATGTTGTCTCTGCTTCCTGTTCGGTGTGTGTGAGGCGAATGAAACTGTTGAATTCTGGGTATTCTAACAGTAAAGTTAATGGTGGAGTGTGTGTGTGTATGTGTGTGTGTGTGTGTGTGTGTGTGTGTGTGTGTGTGTGTGTGTGTGTGTGTGTCGTGCTCTCCCTTCATCACACACTCTTTGTTCAGCAGAAGAAGACAGTCCAGCTGCACATACATGAACTTCATCCAATCAGAATCGAGCTCAGAGGAGCTTCATCTTTCCACAATCCTCAGCTGCTGTTTCTGTCACTTCCTCCCCCCTCTCCTCCTCCCTCTCCTCCCTCTCCCCCCTCTCCTCCGTCTCCTCCTCCCTCTCCTCCCTCTCCTCCTCCCTCTCCCCCCTCTCCTCCTCCCTCTCCTCCCTCTCCTCCCTCTCCTCTCTCTCCTCCTCCCTCTCCTCCCTCTCCTCCTCCCTCTCCTCAGGCCGTTCTCTAATTCAGCTGCTCAGATCTGTTTTCTAAGTTTAGCTTCATTCTGCTGGTTTGTTCTGTGACGGATCAGGAGGCGGGCCGAGCTCTGCTGGCCTCAGAGTCCAGTGAGACGGTCTGAACCCGACCAGAACCAACCAGCTTCATATGTTCAGTGTTAAGTCAGCTGCAGCTCCCATGGTGCATTTCAGATGATATTGACATTTGTCATTTCAGCGGTCTAAAATCAAACACGTTATTTTAAAACATTAATTAATTATTTAATTACCAGTTTAATGATTCATTTGACACGTGAAGCTTCTGACTGTAGCGGCAGCAAAGGCTCATGGATCCTGTAGTCAAATTACACAAAGAGACAAAAGAGAACCAACCACGATCAGGCTCATTAGTATTCAATAAAAATGACTGAGGAGGATTAAAGACTGTGTCTGCAGCTGCTGTGACCTCTGACCTCGTCTGTAGATCGAGGACTCTCATTGGCTCATTCCTCAGACAAAATGTCCTCTGTGTTTGAATCGTCCAGTCACAGTCCATGAACTAAACAAACGTCTTCTCCTCAGGTAAGATGTTCAAGTCCTTGGACCTGTCGCTCATCGTGGAGTTCATGCTGATGTTCTACAAAGACAAGCCCATCGACTGGCTGCTGGACCACATCATGTGGGTCAAAGTGTGCAACCCAGAGAAGGACGCGGTGAGTCTCCGAGACTGAAGCGGGTCAGTGCCGCATCGACAGGACGGAACAACGTTAGTTTAACGTTGTTGATGTGTTTGTTCCAGAAACACTGTGACAGACAGAAAGCCAACCTGAGGATTCGATTCAAACCGTCGCTCTTCCAACATGTCGGCACGCACTCGTCTCTGGCTGGAAAAATACAGAAACTCAAGGTAACAACGAGTGTGTGTGTGTGTGTGTGTGTGTGTGTGTGTGTGTGTGTGTGTGTGTGTGTGTGTGTGTGTGAGGATGATGACATCAGCTGTCACTGAAGGTCGGCCAATATCAGGTTAAATGATGTTTCTGTCAGGGAGCTATACATGTATGAAAGGAACAAGAGACACACACCTGTGTCAGGTGAGGTGACCTGAGCCCAGAGGACTGACATGAGAGACCAGGTCTGTCCCATGCTGCAGATTAACCTCCAACAGGTCTGCAACCATGGAGACAGAAAACAAAGCAAGAGCAGAGAGACATCAGAGAGACACCATGAGACAGCTTTAAAATATCTGTTGTTGACTGTCGTCTAAAACCTGGACGTAGTCTCCGTGACGTCCTCGCAGACTGTCTAAAACCTGGACGTAGTCTCTGAGACGTCCCCGCAGACTGTCTAAAACCTGGACGTAGTCTCTGTGACGTCCCCGCAGACTCTGGTAGTCTGAGGTTCAGTCCGTACAGATGAAGGTTGAGCGTCTCTGCAGTCGTCAGCGTTCAGCAGCTTCGTTTCCTGCCAGCAGCTCGGAGCCGAACGCCTTGACTCGCCTCTGATTACTGTGTTGAGAGCGATGGATATTAGCCCCGCTGACTGCTGCTGCAATCTGCTCCAATCAATTGGATATTGATCCGACCGTCCCGGACCGGCGCCTCCTCGATGTGTGGATTGAACCACAGAGGACCGGCCTGCATGGGAGGCTGTAGATGGAGGCTAAACATAGCTATTACCCTCCAGACTGAAATGTTCATGCGGTTTAGTCAGAAAACCAACCTGAGGCTTAAAAATCAAAGATCTGTTCAAACATGAGAGTCTAAGTCTAAAATAATCACTGATTAAAAATAAAGAAATTAATATATATTCATAAAATATAATTTCTTCTTGTTACCCAGTGTGTGTGAGCTGTGAGCTAAAAATTCAACATCTAGTGAAATATGATGATTTGGTTTCTGGCTGGTTAGATGAGCGGATCAGAACCACTCCTCTGTCTGTGCTAAATATGAAATAAATAAATAAGAAGCTCCAGCTAGCACTCAGTTATCTTAGAACACATTAATAGCCCTGAGCCCATCCCCTAGTAACACCTGGTACTGTCTAATGCCCTTTTACACCCTGTAACCTCCCTCAGACCTTGTTACTGTACTACAGTTTAGTGTCCTTGAAATATTAGGACCCCCATATGTGCCCCTCTAGGAGACCTTTACTGCCTCTAATACCCCTGAGGTGTGCAACCCCCTAGTATCCCTGAAGACACTGCAATGCCCTAATATCTTCTGGTAACCCCAAGACCTCAGAATTCCTTTTATCATCTCAGGGTACAAGCTCCAGGTCTGAACATCTTCCCCCGTCACACCTCTAGTACCCTCTTAGACCTCTGAAACTTGTTGCCCCTGAAATATGTACCACCTAGTACCACCACAGTAACATGCAATGCCCTGGTACTCTACATGCGCTATAACTCCTTGGTCTTTATAACCTAGACCCTGTAAAGACTGTGACATCCAGGTTACCCCCAGTGCCCATAATGCACTGGTAGATTTTGTCCCATCACATCTTTTTACATCTGAATTCTGGTGTTTTGGTGTTTCTGGCAATAAAGTGACAGCTACTCAGATCCAGGATCCAGGAGGTCCAGTCCACATGTCAAAGTGTCTCTGGGCAAGTCACTGAACCCCAAATTGATCAGACCAGATTGGTAGCTCATAAACCTTTTAATAACCCGAACATCCACCAAGGAGGTTTATCAACATCAAACCTGAAGTCATTCTTCTGTTTCTTGCTGGTATCTTTGTGAGAGTCTCTGTACTGAACTGAAACTGGGTTAGTCATCAAGGACAGCTAGAAGGTTTGCAATGATACCAGTGTAAAAGGTGTTGGGCGTCTGGATGAATAAAGGTTCATATTATTTTCTGGTCAGCGCACAGTGGTGTCATATTAGTGTTTCTGTTGATTCTTCAGTGATACAACGAGGCAACGTGTACTCACAGAAAACTGCCTGATATCTGAATCCACTGCTCTCAACATTTGAACGCAACAAACTCATGTTTGTTCCAGGATAAGGACTTTGGGAAACAGACCCTCCATAAGGGTCATGCCAACCCGCTGGCAGAGGTGACGACCAGCCTGAAGACATACCAGCACTTCACCCTGGAGAAAGCCTACCTGGGAGAGGACTTCTTCTGGGCCTTCACACCTGTAGCGGGGGACTTCATACGGATACGATTCTTCACACCTGTCCGCATCGAGAGGTTGGTACCAAGAGTTACAGTGTAGATCTGAAGTTACGAGGGGTCACAAGGTGTGAGGGGTACCAGATGATACCAAGGTCTTACCACAGATTACAGATTAGAAGGTATGACAGGGTCCAGAGGATACCAGAGCATTGGTAAGTTTATTAAGAGGGTTACATGGTTGTGGGGCAGCAAGGAATACCGAAGTTGATACTAGAGTTGACCCAAGGTTGGCACAAGAGGGTACTTAGAATTCGTGGGTCTCTGGGCAATGAAGGGTTCTCAGGTTTATTAAAGGGTACTGAGATGTTATGGGTACCAAAATCTAACACAGTATTTACAGGAGTTTAAGCACATGTGGCGTACCAGAACACATTTCATGGGAAAAGGCTTAGGGGATATATACGTATATAATGATTATATATCGACTTTGTCTGTTTGTGTTTCAGGTATTTCTTTCGGAGCGGAAACATCGAACATCCAGGAGACAAACTTTTCAACACATCAGTGGAGGTTCTGCCATTTGATGTGAGTCTAGAAATCCGGTCCAGTTACTGAACCTAATCACAAAACACGGGTCTTGTTTTTTACCTTTGTCAATCATTTCTAGCAAAAATGTACTCAGCAAGTTGAAAGCTCTAATCTGCAAAACGTGACATCTGACGGGTCGAGAGACTCGAGCTGTCAAATATCCAGAAAGATACAGACCAGCAGGAGTCTGTTGTAAACCTCCATCACAGTTTACAGACCTCTGTCCTGCTTTAACTGTGACCTCCTGTACTGTACATAACGTAACATAGTTGTACTCACTGTACTCATAGTAGTACTCTCAGAGATGAGTCCAGTGTTTTGATGTTTGATAGAAATTTAAAAAATGACGGACACAGCCAAATGAATAAATAAATCATCTTCCTCTTTAACAAGAGATCAGTGGTATGAGGCTGTTTTAAGTGAGCATGTCAACTATTTTAACATTAATGCATCGTCATGTGGGCGACTGTAACGTGACGGCTGATTAAGTCTCACAGCAGGACAAAGAGGACAAAGAGCTCCGACTGAGATTATCGGACAAGAGAGAGCGAGGAATAAAAAGAGACAAAAAAATCATGAACCAACACCGAGAGAGCCGAGGGAGAGATGGCTGAGAAGGTGGAGGCGGTTGCCATGGTAACGCTGACCAGGAGAGAGGAGAGGGAGATGATATCAGGGACTGATAGGAGAGGAGGATGTGGAAGATTAACAAAATGCAAGACAGACAAAAACTAGAAGAGACATTTTTCTTCAGAGTAACAAAGAGAGACACAGAATCCTGTCCAGAGAAAAACCTCGAGGTCGGTATTAGGTCACGTGTTTCCCGTGTTTAACTTGTGGGAAGCCAGTGAGGGATCTCCACCCTGTCCTAGAATGAGGAACATCAACTGGTTGGTCGTTGAAAAAGTGATTTTAAAGTGCTGGACAGGTTTTTACAAAAGAGGCGCGTGAGAAGCATCCCAGCATTCAAACAACTGCTGCGACCAGGCAACTGTGACTTTATTTATATAATTCTCAAGAAGACCAAGTGTGGTCAGTCTGTAGGGACTCGTACCATGAGGTGGCCTTTAGACCTTTACCGCAGGTTTTACCAGTTACACTAATGAAGGTTCCATTCATGTCAGACAGAGTCAGAGTGCTGCTCGCTGCAATGAATGGAAAATTAAATTTCAATTTGACTTCTCTTACTCGTTTATTTGTTTTTTTTAAACTTTAATAAATCATCTAACGGGACAGAAAATGTGTGTTTGCAGAATATCCAGGCAGACAAAGAGGCCTTGACAGAAGGGAGAGAGAAATCGCCAAAGTACCATCGGACAGAAGATGGCTTCATCAGAATAGGTGAGTGATGACATCACAGGTTGAATCATGACGTCAGCACCCAGCTTTACCTGTAGAACATTTCAGAATTTCAAACATTTCTAATTTCATTTAAACACAAACTTAAGAAGTTACTGCAAGAAATATTTAAACTTTCCAAAAACGTCCCCGTAGGTCTGAACGTCCTCATAGGACTGAACGTTCTCGTAGGTCTGAAGGTCCTCGTAGGTCTGAAGGTCCTCGTAGGTCTGAAGGTCCTCGTAGGTCTGAACGTCCTCGTAGGACTGAACGTTCTCGTAGGTCTGAACGTCCTCGTAGGTCTGAACGTCCTCATAGGACTGAACGTCCTCGTAGGACTGAACGTTCTCGTAGGACTGAACGTTCTCGTAGGACTGAACGTCCTCGTAGGTCTGAACATTCTCGTAGTTCTGAACGTCCTTTATGGTCCCCATAAAGACACACTAACAAACACACACAGTGTTTAAAGGGGTTTGTGGGACATTTACAAGTTTGTCTGGTGACGTAAAGTTCACATTTTATTTTATGATGTTATATAAACAGTAAAAACAGCTGCAGTACTGCTTTTAACAGTAGTACATCCACCCAGTCAGTGACTCTCAACCTGAGGGTCGGGACCCCTAAAAGGGGTCGCAGGATAAATCACCACATGGTCACGGAGGATGATTAACATATTTTGGTGAGCAGCGTGGAATCAGCTTTATACCATCATATTTGATCATATTCTGTCATATAACATCATGTACATCTATATACACTCACTGGCCACTTCATTAGGTACACATTGTTGTTGCAGCACAGTGAGCTCACTGCCATGTTCATAAAAACATGATTTGTGACATGGCGTGTTATCGAGCTGGTGCACTGTGGTCATAAAGGGAAGGACGTGGTCAGCAGCAGTACTTAGGTCGTCCGTTACAAACATAAAGAGGAAGATTAAAAAATAAAAACTAAGACCGGCTCTGATGGCTGGTTTACCTGCACTGTGCTAACCTGGTTACTGTGAAAGCAGCAGGTCTTTGTTCCGCACACGCTGATTTAGAAACATCTGTTTTAATGAATTCATGGATTATTCTCATTTACATGATGTTTAATAAACCACAGCACTGACAGTGAGCGGCTTCATTAAAACACATGGGAACAATAGAAACAGCTCTGAAAAATGATTTATTCATACACAAATAAATAATAAAAGCAATAAATAAAATAAACAAAAACATTGTGAATAAAATAAAAACAGATGATTAAATGAACTCATCGGGGTCAGACCTCCATCATGAATCATAACTGTAATAAATAAAAACAAAGGAGGAGTAAAACCATCAAAGACTAAAAAAAAATCAATGAACACTTAAATAAACGTTACCCATCATCCTTCAGGGTCCATCAGCAGAGTTATTATTTTTCATGAACTGATTTATTGATTTATAAAAAATAAACGACGAGCTGCTCTGTGAACGTCGAACAAACAGTTTGTTTCATCTGAGTTTTACGTTCACGACTTTTCTGCTCGTTTACGTTTAATTATTACATGGAACATTATTACATGGTCGTCCTTTAAAAACATTACTATAATTTTAATTACTATAGCATCATACAGTGATGGAGGAAGTATTTGGATCCTTTACTCTAGTAAAAGTACTAATACTAGCTTGTACTTGTACTCAGTAAAATGTACTTAAAGTGAGTAAAACGTGAATACTAAACTGTGATTTACTCTGTAGTCCAGTACAAGTAGAAAGTATCATGAAAATACAGTATTTAAGTAAATATACTTCCACATGCTCCACATATATTATATATAATATAATATATAATATATATATATATACACATAAATATGTGACATGATATAATACCAGGATATAAACTTTCATACCATCACTGAGTGTAACCTGACCTGAGGTCTGCTGAACAATACAAACACTGAATCTGCTCGTCAGTCAGTTTCCCTAAATCTTTAACAAACGAAATTCAGGATCTGAGGAAGTAAAATCAGGACAAAGTGTAAAGGAACAAACATGGAGGACGGCGTGCAGAGGTTCAGTCTGACACATAAATACCAGCAGCTCTTTATCCCTTCATCAATTTTTCAGATGAGTCGTGGATCGATCCAGCCGGCTCTCCTTCGCTCTATAATTTCAGCGTGATGCCTTCAGATTTCCTGCATCTGCAAAAAAACCCGGAGCTGACATCATCGTCTCGAAGAAGTCCACCGTCCGGGTAGGAGAGCCGGCGAGGACAGAGGACGTGTAAATGACATGTTAGCATGACTGGCAGACACGTTTCACTTCACAGCCACCGTAGTCCTCCGTCATGCTGAGGAGAGGGTGAGCGAGGGGTGCAGTCAGCAACTACACCTACATCTGTAAGAAGAAAGTTTTAGCATCCAAATAAACTTCAGTACAATTATTAGTATTTATTATGAATTACTGAATTATAATACATTTATATATATAATACATTCAAGTGTTCATCACTTTAATGTCGCAGCTGCTGAACGTGGAGCTCATTCTTTAATCTTTAATAAAATGTCAGAATTTATGTAGTTTGATTTATATTTTATATGAATAATTTAATCAAAATAAATGTAGTGGAGTTAAAAGTATGATTCACTGTGTCTGTTTCAGAGAAAAGCTCTCAGACAGACGTACTCATGTCGCTGGATATTGAATGAAAACCATAATACCCACAATAACATCAGATAATACCCTGTGATAAACAACAACACACACACACACACACACACACACACACACACACACACCGGACGCTGCTCTTTACTGGGATTACAGTCGCACTCGTACCTGAAAGCATCAACGGCAACACGATAATCCTGGTAAATAAATCCTCGGACAGATTATTGCTCTGTCGAGGTGCCGAGCTGAGAGGAGACTGAACGCCGGCGGGAACCATCAGAGAACCATCAGAGAACCATCAGGGAACCACAGGGATCACTTAATGGACTTTGGATAATGGGTCTCAATAACCATTAATAACTCTGTAAATCTGCACAAAAAGCATCAAACCTCTGAATTACTCACCTCCATCAACAAATGAATAAATAATAACCCCAGAAAGAAATCCTTAAAAAACCTTTGACACAAACTGTTTTAAAGGATCATCGTTAATGTTTCCATTGAATTATTATTATAGGAATTAATGTTCATGAACAGAGACCTCGAGGAGTTCAACAGTTTGTTTGGTTTTATTACAATATGGAACATAACATTGTTACACATGTTTCTGTATGTTACATTACATGACCTAGTTAAATTACGTTATGTTCTATTACTCTGATTTACACTGTGTTACGTTACATTACGTTGTATGATATAAAACAGTGGAAGTACCCAAATAATATCAACAGTACAATGAGCAACCATCAACAGAAACATTTCAATGACCAACTAGTCCTTCATTGGAAACGTTCCTTCAGTTGTCTTTAGTGAACGTCACGGGTTCCTTTACATCTGACAGTCCTTCAGGTTTATTGATCGCGTCGATCTTTGTCTCTTCCAGGATCCTTCCAGAACGGGATCGCAGAGGGGGAGGTGGACGCCACCTTTGGGCCCCTGGAGGCCATGCGTCTCACAGTGATCACGGATTCACCGGTCTGGGTGATCCTCAGCGAGGTGAGACAGCTTGGACAGGTTATATAGATTTCAGGAGGGGTTCAAGGAGTTCTTGAAGAGGCTTAAAGCGTTACAAGGATGAGTTGAAATGATTGGTGGTGTTCTTCTTAAAGGATCCTTGATGGGATCTGAGAGGTCCTTTAGGAGGTTATAGAGGTTGAACAGGCACTGAGGATATGCTTTTATGTCATGGGGTATCTGGAGGATCCACGACATGCATGCACAGTGCAGTGCAGGGATTGTTTCAGGGGTTCTTCAAGAGGTCCTAGGCATCCAGGCACTCCTTGAAACCATGATATGACTTTAGTGTTCAAATAAACACTCAAACAAAACATTGTTTTTATGTGACTTTCACACAAATGTAGTAACCTTGAGCACAAATTCTTAACTGACTCCTTAAAATCAGAAGGAGTGCTTTAAAGTTCAGAGGTTGAAATGGCACTGAAAGGGTTAAACTGGTGTTTGATGGGATTCCAGGCATCCTTGATTTGGTTTCCAAAGTGTCTGATGGACCTTGACAGACTATCATGGGCTCCAGGGGTCCTTGAGGAGTTCCAGAGGATGTAAGATTGAAAACCTCAATAAACCAGTTGATCTATCTCCGTTCAAAGTCCTTGAACAGATCCTTGAAACCTTGATGTCCAAATGAATTTTAAGGGTCTAATGACAAAATGAGTCCATTTGTTTTGATCTAAAAGGTTCAAAGAGCAGGAATGTGTTAAATGCTTCAGCGTGACCTCCTGACCTGTGACCTCTGAACTTTGGTGGTCGCTGAGGAGAAAGTCTGTCCGAGTTAACCCTTTACAGAAAGCTTTAGTCTGGGTTTAGTGACGGCGTTGATCTTCTCGTGGTGTGAAGACAGAACCTTCACACTGGTGTGTTCCTGCGAGCTCTGACTGGTTCTTGTGGTTTCTCTGCTCGTCCTCAGATCTTCATAAAGAAAGCCGAGTGAAGCTCCTCTCCCCCCTCAGCGATACCTCAGCACCTCCGAGCGTTCAGCCGGGCTGACCGGAGCGCCAGTCCTGCTTACCAGAACCCCACTGCGGTGCCACGGCGCCGCCATCTGGCCGGACCTCGCCACTGCAGGGCTGATCAGATCATAGACTGAAAACACGGATCACACAGACAGACAGACAGACAGACAGGCGAGTGAGGGGAAACCTGTCTGTCTCGATAAAGCTGAAGCTGTAATTAATCCTGAAGTCTGTATTTATGTGTACATACAGTAAGTTCATGTTCAAACACTGGTAATGTGCAGCGCCACACCGTGATGATGATGATGATGAATCTGCTGCTTCATGACTCAGAGGCCTGCAGACGGTCGGTCCGGACCCGTCTCCCCGTGTCCCCTCAGTAACCTTGTATGTTTGTATATGAATGCCTCGGTGTGTCTGTGTCTGTCGTTCCCGCCGTCGGCGAGCGATTTGCCTTAAAACGAAGACGAAGAGCAGAAACGAGCCCCGGACTGACACAACATGTAGCCACAGCAAATACCCAGAATCCTTTGCTGCGACCTCGGACCTTCTCACATCTTTGTGGCTTGAAACTACTGACGACGACGGCTGTTTCCTTTTTTAACCAAGTCTGTAGACCACGTTTGATTTTAGTTTACTGAGGCCTTCACAGCACTGCTCTGTACTGCAGTACTCTAAAGTACTCTATAGGACCCTGCAGTACTACAAAGTACAATAAAGTACAGTGCTGTACTATAACACAGTACTATAGAGTACTATAAGTACAGTACTATAACATACTATACACTAGAGTACTCTTAAGTGCACTAAATAGAGTACTTCAAAGTACGATAGAGTACTCTAAAGTACTCTACAGTACTATAGAGAACTCTACAGTACAATACTATAAAGTACTCTAAAGTACTTCACAGTACTCTAACATACTCTAATGAACTCTACACTACTGCACTGTAGTTCACAGTACTCTGTGGCACTCTAAAGTATTTTATAGTACTCTGTAGTACATGTAGTAGACAATACAGTACTCTAACGTACTTTACAGTATACTACTCTGATGTAGTACAGCGTACTCTAGTTTCTGTAGTACTTCATGTACTGTAGTTTTCAGTCTCTCGTTGATTCTTTTGTTAATAAATCAGATAAATTATGAAATAGTTTCATTTTATTCTCTCACCACGCTCACAGAACGTTCCTCTAAATATCATTTTAATACATTTCATATCTGGAGCCTTGAACTCGACGTGTCCTCGTCCTCCTGATCCAGTCTGATCTGGATCTGCTCCTAGAAGGTTTATAATGTATCCAGGTGTTCTCCTGGTCTGGTTTTGTTCTCACACGAGAACATTTCAGTGTTCTTCCAGCTGTGTCGACAGAGTTTGACGCTCTGACACAAAGCAGCTCCATTAAGGAAAAAGCTTTTCCCAGTTTGGTGTCAAGAATTCAACCCTCATCTTCGTCCAACACCTTCGAGAAGAACTGGAACACGGACCGAGCCAGATTTGATCACCCAACATCTGTGCTGGACCTGCAGCAGAGCCAACATCTGGAGGAGAGACTGAAACCAGACGAGGCAAGTGGCACATTAATAAACATGTGCAGGGAAAGTTCAGCTGTCCACATACTTCTGGCCTTCACTACACATTTGTCATGATCCATGACCTCAAAGTCTCCATGAAACAGGAAGTACAGTTCTGTTTACTTCCTCATTTTTATGTGTTCCAGTGAACATGGCCGGACCAAACAGAACCTCTGAACCGGCAGTGTCCAGTCTAACAGTGAACACAGCGACAGAACCTCTGAACCGGCAGTGTCCAGTCTAACAGTGAACACAGCAACAGAACCTCTGAACCTGCAGTGTCCAGTCTAACAGTGAACACAGCAACAGAACCTCTGAACCAGCAGTGTCCAGTCTAACAGTGAACACAGCAGCCTACCGAGGTGGTTTTCTTGCAGGGTTTTGGCTCCTGGCATCCCGGGCTGAGTCAGTTCAGTTCTTCACTACTGATCAATGTTTACCTCAAGTAATGGAAGCTAATGTTAGCAGTGAGCTAACTTAGTTTAGTTCATAACATTAACTCATGTTAGCAGTTAGCTACATTAGCACTAGCTCCAAACCAGCTGGATCCTCAGTGTTAGCTTTGTTATATTAGCTTTAGCTCTCCTGCTACTGATCAATGTTTCCATCATAAAGTCTGTAAGTCACCTCGGTTCTGTCACATTATTCCCTGTTTGTGTCAGAGCCCGTGCTCCAACCCGGTCCAGTCCTGCTGCTGAGCCCGGTTCTGTTGCCTGCTGATGGCAGATTCAGTTAGCAGCAGCTAATTAATGGTTAGCTACTTTAGCAAGTGAAAATGACAAACTCTAAAGTACCATACTTTGTGTCAGTGTTGGACAGATACTACAGGACAGATGGACACAAACAAACATCAAGTTTGACTTCATGGAGACGTTAAAAACAAATTATTCATTTAAAGGAAGGTTTTAGCAAAAGGTTTCCTCCGACACCTCCCGACTCTTCATCTCGTCATGTGAAGGTTCAGACGGACCGAACAGAACGAGCTTCAGGAAACGTTCAACTTTTCTTTTCTTTTCTTTTCTTTTCTTTTCTTGTCTTTTCTTTCTCTGTGAGATTATGTTATGTCTGTTATGCATTGCTCTAAATAACCTTGTGTTTGTCTTTTGTATCCTTTAGATAAACTATTTACATGATCTTCGACTTCTATCCAATCTGTGAATTGTAATAAAGACATAAATTTAAATAAAGTTTTGTTTTGCTGTTTCTGGGAGCGTCGTTGGGTTTCATCAAATTAAAATGAGCGACACAGGTGAGCTGACAGGAAATACACGTGACCCTGAGTGATCTTCACAATAAAAGTCTTCACAATATCCAACCAGCTAGCCAGCAACACCGACAAATTACAGCCTGAGAGATGAATCAGCTAACATTATCCACAAAACCACCTTATCAGATATAATATTAATAACCACATGAAAATGTCAGAAATTCCCAATAATAAAAATAAAATATCAATAAAATGTCACAATATCACTCAGGATCTTTTATTATTAGAGATGTAATGCAAATTAATTTTTTATGTAGTCTGACCACAAAGAGTCATGTCACTTCATTGTTACACAGATATAACACACATATATAATCATATATAAACACATATATAAACACATATATAATCATATATAAACACATATAAACCTGTGTGTCATTGTTACTTAAAAATCAGTTTCAATCTCTGTTAACGAGCCTTTTCATCAGCCGCACTACAACCAATCAGCGCTCACTTCCCCTCTCCGTTGGACCAATCAGTGCTGTCCACGAGGTTCAGCTCCAGGGGGGGCGGGCACAAACCAGTTCGACCGAGATTCGCCGTCGACCAATCAGCGCTTGACAGTTGACAGGAAACGTCAAATATTCGCAGTAGACAACCAATCAGCGGAGAGGACGGCGGCTTCTGCCCTCCAATACCCCACGTGACCCTCCTCAGTAGTTCTCACATCGGCGAGCAGGAGGTGAGTAAAGACGAGGCACGGCGCTGTTTGCGGGGCCACGCTGCGGGACTGTGCGGGGTGCGGGGACATGTCGCTTTAGTTAACATGTCGGCGCTTTGATGAGTCACGTAGTGTCCGTTTTTCGGTTAACGGCGAAGCTCCGTGAGTGCGGCATGCTGTTAGCTTCAGGAGGCTAACGGAGGCTAATTAACTACAGGTGAATGCAGCTAGCTCCGCTAGCTCCGTTAGCATGCTGCGTCCGCCTTTAATCACGTTTAATTAAGTCAAATACTAATTAATTAACGACGTAACCCAGCGAGACACAGTGTGTCCAACAGCCGAGTCAAACTGAGACAGGACAGAGCTAAGCTAGGCTAGCTGTCTGAGCCGTGTTGGATGAAGAACATGAAGGGCAGCTGAGAGCTGAGGGTGGAGGGTGGGAGAGAGGCTGCTACGGCTAATGAAGGAGGCCGGGGGCAGTTAGCCGGGGCAGTTAGCCGGGGCAGTTAGCTGGGGCAGTTAGCCGGGGCAGTTAGCATCAATACAAAGCTGCGTTTGTTTCTCATTCAAAAAAACTTAAACTCCTGAGACAGGCTGCAGGTCTGAAGCTAATGATCAGCTGACCTTTGTTAATTAGTCATCATAATTAATCATTCACTCTAAAATGGTGGAAACGTTCCAGGAACCTTAAAGAAACGTTAAAGAAACATTCAGTGATCAGTAACTGATCATCAGCCTGCGTGAGTCTGATGATGTAACTGTCACTTTAAATATATTTCACTGTAAACAAACATCGTGTTATTACAGCAGGTTCACCTGTCCAAGGTGTCCTGGAGGTACACACACACACACACACACATATACATATACACACACACACACACACACACATATATATACACACACACACATACACATATACATATACACACACACACGTGTTTAAAGATCGATCGAGTCCTTCAGGTTGACGTTTGAATAAAAACCTGTGGGACCGGCTCAGACTCAGGTCTCAGTTTGGATCAGTTGATGAGTCAGGTCAGAACCTGGTTCCTGTGTTCACTGAGGAGGTCCGAGCTGTCAGACTGGTTCATCTCGCTGTTTCTGTTTGACTGCCACCCGCCCCACCCGTGAACCGGCTCTGCAGTTCATCACTGTCAGGTTCTGATTTGATCCTCGAGCAGAGATCGGATCAGTGTGATGGATACACACACACACACACACACACACACACACACACATATACACACACACACACACATACACATATACATATACACACACACACGTGTTTAAAGATCGATCGAGTCCTTCAGGTTGACGTTTGAATAAAAACCTGTGGGACCGGCTCAGACTCAGGTCTCAGTTTGGATCAGTTGATGAGTCAGGTCAGAACCTGGTTCCTGTGTTCACTGAGGAGGTCCGAGCTGTCAGACTGGTTCATCTCGCTGTTTCTGTTTGACTGCCACCCGCCCCACCCGTGAACCGGCTCTGCAGTTCATCACTGTCAGGTTCTGATTTGATCCTCGAGCAGAGATCGGATCAGTGTGATGGATACACACACACACACACACACACACACACACACACATATACACACAGACACACACACACACACACATATATACACACACACACACACACACACACACACACACACACACACACACACACATATACATACACACACACACACACCAGCTGAGTCACACCGAGTCGTCCAACACAGATTAGACTTAAACTCATCTGTAATGAGACTGAGCGACTGCTGTCAGTCATTGACCTCATGGGTGGATGAGTGGGTGGATGAGTGGGTGATGGGGTCTCCTCTGTTTATTTCAGTTTAAACAGTAACTGGTCTGTTAGGTGCTGAGGTAACTGATGCAGGCTGATATCAGAGTAATCAGATTACAGAATAACAGATCTTTAAATTTGCTGTTACAAACAGAAACACGTCGTCGGGAGAGTTTTTAATCTGGTCAGATATCGTCTCGTCACTCACGCTGAGGTGGAGCAAACACCGTCACATTGACTCAGATTCGTTAATTAATTTGATCATTTCAGCTGTTTTAACTGACTCAGACTCGGAGGCGTCGCCTCTTTAACGATGATGAGGGAATTAACCGTGGTGGTGTTTTCTGAGGGGTGGAGCACAGCAGATGTCCTGCAGGCTGAACTCTAATATCAGATTAACTGTAACTCATTCAGACCAATCAGAGACCCTGAAAAGCTCGTTAAGAGTCCAGCATGAAGGAGGGTTCCCCTGACATGAACGCTGTAATTAATTCTACACAAACGTAGATTCATCCGCCTCATAACGCTGACGAGAATAATCAGTTCGATCAGTTATCACACAACAAACGACTAAATGATTAACTTTAACGGAGCCGATCACTCGACGCTTCAAACCCGACCAGAAGTTCTGTGATCCGGTTCAGGAGCTCCTGGTCAGGTTTGAAGCCGCCTGGAGAACCGAACACGGACTCATGTGACTCGTCCTGACTCGCTCCCGCAGCGCAGACGAACTTCCTGCGTCTCCACGTGGGCTCTGATGCTAAGCTAACAGGCTGTTGTTAGCTCGCCGTGCTAATCCTGCTGCAGGGTAATCAGATTACCGTGCAGTCTGCTGAGCGCTGCAGGGTAATCAGATTACCGTGCAGTCTGCTGAGCGCTGCAGCTTTTACTGTCGCCTTAAGACTCTACGTGATATTCATCCGCCCGGCTCGTTTGATTGGCCCGTATATCTTCTGACCAATCAGAGCTGTCGGTTTAAAATGAAGCTCATTAGCATGAAGCACAGACGACAGACAGGTAACACTGAGCGTTACTGATTAACAATAATTAAAGTTTACTTAAACGTGAAGTCTGCTTTGTCTCTGTGAACGCACAGACAACGTTTAAACAGCGTTCAGTAAACACTCGTTAACATCAGCCTCATTAGAGTTTACCTGAGGCCTCAGGTGAGACGGAGGGGGAGGGGCGAGTCACAGAACCTCTTCATCGTTGTGTGAACGTTCTCTGATTGTTGTTTATATGTTTGTGTTGGAGCCAGCTGTTGTTATGACGACGCTCTCACAGCTTTCAGTGAAACAAACCGAACCTTCAGAACCTTCAGGGTGGGTCCTGTTTGTGTCCATCCATCTTCAGTCATTCATCATGTTTGAGTACAGAGGGGGGAGGGGGGAGGAGGAGGGAGGAGGAGGAGGAGGAGGAGGGAGTCATTGTCTCAGGTGAGCGTGTCCGCGATGTAAACGACGCTCGCCGCCGTCAAACAAACTTTAAATTTAAAATCCCAGAACGAGCCGAGAGCGCTGAAAGACTTTAAACGTTTAAGATGCGTTTAAATTACGTTTGTCATGTGACCAGTCACCTGATGAAGTTTATTTGTAAACAGGAAGTTCAAAGAGTAAAACACTCCAACAATAATAACTGTGCTGTGGGGTGTTGCACTAATCCCACGAGGTGTAATCTCATTAGTGGTTAACAGAGCTGTGTGTGTGTGTGTGTGTGTGTGTGTGTGTGTGTGTGTAAATCCTCTGGGGAGCATGAACAGTTGTCAAACACAATCACAATGTGGATTCATCTGAAGGTCCATGTGGACCTGTCGTCATGGCAACAAGTCCTGAACCAACAGAAAGGTGCAGCTCGTTGACGAGCTGGATCAGAACCGACAGAAACTGAGTTTATGTCGAGGTTTTCTTCATGATGATGGAGAACATCTAACACTGCTACAAAATGTCCCGTAGGACAACCTAAACTCCCCTGAAGGCCCAGAGAACCACCTGTAGAAGGAATGTAGAGAGAGAGATGGGGAAGGACATGCGGGACAGAGCCACGGGTCGGGTTCGAACCCTCGGCTTCCACAGCGAGGACTGAGCCTTTACACACGGGGCGGCTGCTCTACCACCCGAGCTAAACGCCGCCCCAGATCTGCAACATTTAAAAGAACCACTAAAACATCAGAGATAACTAGAACCTCTTCAACAACCAATAGAAGATCACAAAGAACCTCTAGAACGTTTTCAGTGGGTACTAAAACCCTCTTACCTGAAAGGCAAGGACCCAAAGAACCTCTAGAACCACCTAAATAATAAGAACCTTCTTAAAGGCTGCTAGTATTTCCTCAATGGCCATCAAAACTCTGATGCTACAACCTCCTAAAAGATCCCTTGAACCTCTACAACCACCTGAATGACCATGAGAACCTCCTAAAGAGCTCCTACTGTACTAGCATATTCAGAACCTCGTGAATATCCAGTAAAATCTTCCAAATGAACCTCTAGAACCTTCCAAGAACCTTTAGATCTGTTGAACCTCCTTTAGATGAGTAATGCTCTCGATGTTGTTGATTTCAAAATAAGAGCACAGCTGAGATGAGAACAAACAGCTGGAGCAGATGTTCCTAACACTCCTCCTCTGTGTGCAGACTATGGATCAGAGGGTCGGGTTCTTCGTTCTTCTGGCAGCGGGCCTCCTCTGCCTCAGCTTAGCTCCGGTCAGTCGGGCCGATGATCTGGGTGACGAAATGGACGTGGAGGACGAGCTGGATCTGGGTCTGGGCGGCGCTGAGGAGGAGGAGCTAGAGGATCTGGAGGGGGATGTGCAGGACGAAGCTCCGCCCACTCCTAAAACCCCTCCCACACCGAAGGTAAGACTGCTGATTGGACAGGAGCAAACTGTTTGTTTATGAACGTTCTGTCAACGCTACAGAAACATTAAACTGTGTGTTACTCATTAACTGACCTGCGGTCAGGTAAACTTCCTGTTTGGACGTCGGTTACTGCAACACACCTGAAGTGTTTTTTTCATTATGACGACGGACTGATCATGTGACCTGATGATTAACTGAGTCAGCGGTTCTGTTTGGTTCTCTGTTCGTGTCCAGGTGACCTACAAAGCTCCAGAACCGATGGGGGAACATTACATCGCCGAGTCTTTTGACCGGGGGACACTTGACGGGTGAGCACTGATCCAAGATAAAGTACTTCTCAGAACCTCAGAACCTTCCTGATGACTAGCGTCTCATCGACCCGTAGAACCTCCTGAAGAACCTCTAGAACCTTCTTTAGACTGTTCTCACATTGGGCTGTAAACCGTGACCCGGTTCTTTCTTTAATCGTCACATCAGGTGAGCGGACCTGAGCCTTGTTTGTAATAATCTACCTGTCTGTTTCAGCTGGATTGCGTCGAGCGCCAAGAAGGAAGACACAGACGAAGAGATCGCCAAGTACGACGGTATGTAACGTCTGAATGTCCTGAAGAGGCCACCGTACATGTGGATCAGTGTGACAGACAGGTTGGTAATGATGATGTCATTGTGAACAGGTAAATGGGCGGTGGAGGAGATGAAGGACAGTAAACTTCCTGGAGACAAAGGTCTGGTCCTGAAGTCTCGTGCCAAACATCACGCCATCTCCGCCCAGCTGCTGCGACCTTTCACCTTCGACACCAAGCCGCTCATCGTCCAGTAAGAACACCTTTCAGTCTTTACCTGTCAGGGCGTTCACCTGTCAGCCCTCTTCATCACCCTCTGTCTGTGTTCAGGTACGAGGTGAACTTCCAGGCGGGTATCGACTGCGGCGGTGCCTACGTCAAGCTGCTGACTCAGACTCCGGATCTCGACCTGGTCAGTTTATTGGTGTACTTGCACTTTACTCGAGTACTTCATACTTGTACTCTTAGCTATAAAGTCAAACTGTCCTCCTCGTCTCCTCAGGACCAGTTTGTAGATAAAACTCCGTACACCATCATGTTTGGACCCGACAAGTGTGGAGAGGATTACAAGCTGCACTTCATCTTCAGACACAAGAACCCGAAAACTGGAGAGTACGAAGAGAAACACGCCAAGAAGCCCGACGCCGACCTGAGGACGTACTACACCGACAAGAAGACACACCTGTACACACTCGGTAAGACACACACACACACACACACACACACACACACACACACACTCTACAGACAGTGCAGGTGTGTAACCAGGTGTGTGTGTCTCTGTCTCCCTCCAGTGGTGAACCCGGACAACACCTTCGAGGTTCTGGTGGATCAGACTGTGGTGAACAGCGGCAGCCTGCTGACGGACATGACTCCTCCCGTGAACCCAGCCGCTGAGATCGAAGACCCCGACGACCAGAAGCCCGAGGACTGGGATGAGAGGCCCAAGATCCAGGACCCAGCCGCCGCCAAGCCCGAAGACTGGTCAGTAACACAGCTGGTTACCATGGTAACCAAGAAGTCGTTTCTTCGATGGACTGTCGTCAGTTTAAATCCAAAATTTGCATCATGCTAAAGTTACAAAGGAAACTCGTTTACGTGATGGTGGTCATGTGTCTTCAGGGACGAGGACGCTCCTGCTCAGGTTCCTGATGAAGACGCAGTCAAACCTGACGGCTGGCTGGACGACGAGCCCGAGTACATCGGAGACCCCGACGCCGTCAAACCTGAAGACTGGTGAGTTCTGACACGTCTGTCTTTGATTGGCTGATGATGCTCATCCGTCCGTCTGCCTCGCTCTAAACGACTTCCTGTCCATCAGGGACGAGGACATGGACGGTGAATGGGAGGCTCCTCAGGTCGCTAACCCCGCCTGTGAGACTGCCCCGGGCTGCGGCGCCTGGAAACGACCAATGATCGACAACCCCAGCTACAAGGGCAAGTGGAAGCCCCCCATGATCGACAACCCCAACTACCAGGTGAATCCTCGAATGCGATTGGCTCGTAGGCCACCATCAGACGGCGTGCAGCGTCCTGACCGAAGCTCCTTTCTTCTCCTCAGGGCATCTGGAAGCCGAGGAAGATCCCCAACCCGGCGTTCTTCGAGGACCTGCAGCCGTTCAGGATGAGCCCGTTCAGCGCCGTGGGCCTCGAGCTCTGGTCCATGACCTCCGACATCTTCTTTGACAACTTCTTCATCACCGACGACCGCAACACCGCCGAGCGCTGGGCCAACGACGGCTGGGGCCTGAAGAAGGCTGCAGAGGGCGCCGCTGAGGTACAGCTCCGTCTGAAGTTGTTAGCATTAATTAACGTGCTCATGTATTATTCATGTCGGAATCATCTCGTTGTCTCTGCTCGTCCTCGTTTGTAGCCCGGTCTGGCCACTCAGATGTTGAATGCTGCAGAGGAGCGTCCGTGGCTCTGGGTCGTCTACGTCCTCACCGTGGCTTTACCGCTCGTCCTCATCATCGTCTTCTGCTGCACCGGCAAGGTAACACACACACACACACACACACACACACACACACACACACACACACACACACAGTTAGCTGTTGGCAGGATGTGTGTACCTCGAGGGAAAAGCAGGTCTCCTGGACCTGACAGACATACAGTTATGTGTGTGTGTGTGTGTGTGTGTGTGTGTCCACAGAGGTCGTCAGGCTCAGCTCAGGGTCAGTTGAGTCTCACCACCTTACAGGAAGAGTTTAACGAAGCCAGACGTCGCCCTGACCCCGCCTCCTCAGGCCCGGTGACTGCTGCTGTTAGCTGTTAGCATAGCTTCATGTGTTGGTGTCTGTGTCAGTCTGTAGTCAACGCAAACAGCATCTGTGTCGCCACGACTACGACATGATACAGCTGCTGATGTGAGACATGATTAGTGTTTGTAACTGAGTACTTCAGGGTTCCTACACAAAAAGTACACACTGTGTACATCGTCTTACCAGGTACTGACCACAAGGTGTCTCTGTCTGTCAGTACCTGTCTGTCAGTACCTGTCTGTCAGTACCTGTCTGTCAGGACCTGTCTGTCAGGACCTGTCTGTCAGGACCTGTCTGTCAGTACCTGTCTGTCAGTACCTGTCTGTCTGTCAGTGGACTGTAGAAGTGATGATGAGCCGAGATGATTGACAGGAACTTTGATATGAAGCCACGTTAGCTTTGTAGCTCTATGGCTAATTATCTGACATCATCACAGCAAACCTCGTTAAAAGTTCATTTGATTTTATTTAGATAATAAAGATCAAACTGTTTGTACTGATGTCAGATAGGTTTGGAAAAACCTCGAGAGGTCTGGGAAAAGTCTGGAAAATGTGCAGGAACCCTGGAATTGCAACTCAAGGCATAAACGTCTGATCATCTGACCCAAAGTTCTGTCAGAGGTCAAAGGTCAGCCTCAGGTGACTGTCAGAGGTCAGCCTGTGTGTTGGATGTGGACTCTGAGCTGAACCAGGATCAGACTTCAGGTTCTTGGTTTGAACTGTTGTTTCCTGTCGTGCAGAAGAAGAGCCCGGCGACGGCGGCGGCTGAATACAAGAAGACAGATGAAGCTCAGCCTGATGTGAAGGAAGAGGAAGAGGAGGAGGAAGAAGAAGGAGAAGGAGAAGAAGAGGAGAAGGCTGAGAAGAGTCCAGGTCTGTACCATGTCTAAAGATTGATTGATTTATTGATTGATTGATCTCCTGAGTGTTTCTGTCGTCTGACTGATGAATGTTTGTTTCTCAGCTGCAGAAGAAAAGAGTGAGGAAGAGGAAGGACAGAAGGAGGAAGACAAGGAGGCGTCAGGTGACGAGGTGAGACCACCAGTCAGCTGATAACAGACAGTCTATACGTCAGTCTATACGTCAGTCTATACGTCACGCTCAGTCTATACGTCACAGTCTATACGTCAGTCTATACGTCACGCACATAGTCTATACGTCACGCTCAGTCTATACGTCAGTCTATACGTCACAGACACAGTCTATACGTCAGTCTATACGTCACGCACACAGTCTATACGTCACGCTCAGTCTATACGTCGGTCTATACGTCACACACACAGTCTATACGTCAGTCTATACGTCACGCTCAGTCTATACGTCACGCACAGTCTATACGTCACAGTCTATATGTCACACACAGTCTATGTCACAGACAGTCTATACATCACGCACACAGTCTATACGTCAGTCTATATGTCACACACAGTCTATACGTCACTTTATGATTCATGTTTTTAACCTGATCTGTAAAGTAACTGATGTAAGTAAAAGTACTTAGTTACATTTTACCACTGCACATGATGAAGCTGCTTTTCCAACAGAAACAGTTTGTGTGGACGTAAACTCTGAACTCCTTCATAAGTCAGAAACAGACGATGAAGTTTAGATTGGAGCTGTCTGTCTGTCTGAACCCGTCTGTCTGTCTGAACCCGTCTGTCTGTCTGAACCTCTGTCTCGTCTTGTTTGTAGAAATTGGAGGAAGATGTTCTGCGGAGATCCCCGAGGAACAGGAAGGTCAGAAAAGACTGATTTCTCTGAATCCACAGCCCTGACCTCAACACCTCCATCAACCCTCCATCCCTGAAACACCCACCCGTCCTCCTCCACCTCCTCCTCCTCCTCCTCCTCCTCTGCTCTGAGGCGATGAAGCCTAAATGGACCCCGTTTGAAGCAGTGAAGCCGACAGGAAACTAATCCAGACCTCCAACATGGACGCTGACGATGACGATGATGATGATTCCAGTACGAACAGGACTGACTTTTTTTGTTTATGAGAGATTAAAACTTCCTGCATCATTCCTGAACACCACCTGAGCAGACTCCACCCCGCGGGATCAACGCATCCCGTCCCGTCCTGTCTGACGCTCCGCCCACTGCTCACCGCCCAGCGACACCCTGAGCTAGCCAAGTGCCCCGCCTACCTACAACAGCCGCTAATTAGCCCCCTGACAGACGATATTTCTCAGCAGCCACGAGTTAGCCCGCAGTCTGAGGTCGTCTACCAGGACCCTGTTGGGCTGCTAACGGACTGCTAATTGGCTAATAATGAAGCTTGTTTGTGGTATAATAGTCAGGGAATTAACCTACAGTAAGCCTAGCAACACACTGTTAACGAGGCTAATTTTCTGAAGTAACCATCTTCCTGCTTGGGCTACAAACAGTCTGCTAATTAGCCCATGATCAGGGTGCTAACTTGGCTAATGTCAGACCTCACCAATCAAGTTTTGCCAATTAGCCCAGCAACAGGATGCTAATTAGCCCACAACGTTATCTAGCTTGGAAGCAACACGCACATGCTAACGGTTGATTTATTCTGTGAGTCAGTGGTCAGGGATTAACCTAGCAGAAGTGTTGCTAATTAGTCTTCTAGCCTGTTAATTAGCTCATGAGCATCTTGATGGTAATTTGTCTACTTGTACTACATTTTAAAGTAGCGTCTTACCGTCTTTATCTACTATCAACTGTTAATTAGCATAACAGCCGGGCGCTAACAAGCCCATAATGTATTTACTTACCAACAACTAGCTAATTAGCTTGTTAAAAGCTAATTTACCTACTAATAGTTGGCTCATTAGCCTTCCTAGATTTTACAAATTAGCTGGTTAGCATCCTAAAGTAACCCACAACGTAGTGATTAGCCGCAGCAGGCTACATGCTAATATTTTTTAAAAAATGATAACGGGGAACACTCCAGCTGACGCAACTTCCTTTTTTTCATGTCTCATTTCCTGTCATTGAAATGTTTGTTCTGAAGCAGTTAGCTCAACATTAGCTCCATGTTAGCTCAACATTAGCTCCATGTTAGCTCAACATTAGCTCCATGTTAGCTCAGCGTTAGCTCCATGTTAGCTCAACATTAGCTCAGCGTTAGCTCCATGTTAGCTCAACATTAGCTCCATGTTAGCTCAACATTAGCTCAGCGTTAGCTCCATGTTAGCTCAGCGTTGGCTCCAAGTTAGCTCAGCGTTAGCTCCATGTTAGCTCAGCGTTAGCTCCATGTTAGCTCAGCGTTAGCTCCATGTTAGCGCCACGTTAGCTCAGCGTTAGCTCCACGCTAGCTCAGCGTTAGCTCCATGTTAGCTCAGCATTAGCTCGTGTTTTCTCTTCAGCGTGTTTTTGTCCTGATGGCGGCGCTGGAGGTCAGAGGTCACTTAGGTTAGTAGGTCGTGTTTGTTGATGTGGATCTGGTCGGACCGGTCCCAGTTTCGTGCACTGAGTCACACGACGATGACGATGATAGTTACTGACAGCAGCTCCCCTCTCCTTCTTCCTCGGTGGTTTCAGTCCAAACAGACGTGGCGGCAGCTCGCAGTCCTTCCTGTCCGGGATTTTGTTACCTGAGTTTCGCCTCTCAGGCAGACTCAGGTGGGCCGTTAAGCCGCCCTTGTTGTGTCGGCAGGTGGACAGAAACCCGTCCCTCGTTCATCGACCCCATACGAAAAGAAAAAAGGCACTATGGGAAAAACTCAGGCGCTTAACTCTCCTCACCTGTCCACCTGCCGCATCGCCACACCTCCACATCTCCTACAACCAATCAGACGCTCCCTCCTGTCGGAGTTTAGCCCCATGTTTTAAAAGAGACGGCACTTCTTTAAAATCCAGGGGATCCAAACTCAAAGTCACTTACTGCTTTTCTGACGGCCGCGATGAGGCTGAGAGCTGCTGCTGAAAGCTCCGGAAAGGTTCAGTCAGTGACTTTGAGCCGAGATTCAACGTCAACCTTGATCTGTCTTAGCTGTCTGTTAGCATGGTGTGATGTCACCTGTTAGCATGGTGTGATGTCACCTGTTAGCATCGTGTGATGTCACCTGTTAGCATGGTGTGATGTCACCTGTTAGCATGGTGTGATGTCACCTGTTAGCATGGTGTGATGTCACCTAATCGAGAACAGCCAATCATGTTGAAGCTAACGTGACCTTGCCAATGCTCTGTCGTACGGGAAGCCAAAGCGGACAGAAATAAAGTCTGCTGTCAGTTCGTCCAACACTCTGACCCCTCTGTTTCCTCTAGCGCCACCATCAGGACAGAGTCTGTCTGACTCTGACTCGCTCCGTCGGCCCCATCAGTCCGGTCATGTGACCGTCGCCTGTTTCAAACTCTTTTTTTTTTTTTTTTTTTGACGGTTAAACTTGTGTCAAAGCTCGGGATTGGCTCTCTGCTAACGAGCTCTATCGTGATTGGCTGATGGGTTTAAATAGTGGGCGGGGAAAACAGCGTCGAGGCGACCCGGAGGTCCCCGTTTGTTTCCACGTCAGGTGACCTTTAACCTTTTGATTTGTCTCCTCGTAGCGCGTGCTCGTCGCTCTGCTGCTTTGTCTCTCACGTGTCCGTCGCTCCGAAGCTCACGCGTGGCTCCAGGACCACGTGTCCGCCGGCAGCAGAGCGGCTCTTCATCGTCTCCTCCTCCTCCTCCTCCTCTGTTCTCCGGGGGTGAAGCTGAAGCTGGCGCTGACAGACTGTAGACTGAACACTGTATCTGCTGGTGTAATCTGTACTTTTTATTTGTTGACATTGTGTTTGAACTAAACGTAACTGTTGGCCCGGCCCGGTTCTGCTGCCGACGCACCACGACGACAACAAGGTCCGCTTTGAATAGAAATACTGTGATGGAGCCCGGTGTGTATGTGTGTGTGTGTGTCTGTGTGTGTGTACGAGCAGACGTTTGTTTATGAATAAAAAGGCCAAATGGAAACTGAGTTTTTAACGTTTGTTTCGTTATTTTAACGTCTCATTAATTCAAACTTCAGAGACATGAAGCTGTGCTGGGGACAGGGGTTAGTTACAGTAATCAGCTTTCTGTCAATGTTCAACAACTACATCTCCCATGAGTCACAGGTACGCCAAGCAAATCAAAATCTGATGGGAACTTAGAGATGTGTTAAAGTTCTCCCAGATAAACCTGAAGTTTCTGATCAGAATAAAAAGACTCAATGGTTTGATCATAAATGTTTTGAGAAACTTTGAATTTCCAGGCAGAAAAAAAACACCTGGAAAGATTCAGAAAATTTCAAATTTTTGTTTGGACAGATAGTTTTAATATTTTACAGCTGTTTTCTGATGTTTTACACTTTGATGACAGGTTATTTTGTTCATGTGTCACATTTAGTGTTCAGATAATCTGTTGAACATCTGCAGACAGTTCTGTACGAGGAGTGTCCAAATGAAGTGATGAATAATTTAAGTGATATATGTGTACACATACACATCATAACTCAATACAGAGCTAAATTTAACTAAAAGTATAAGTGTTGAAATGAAGAGGCGAGACCGCTGTGTCTGTTTAATACTTGTTTGACAGATTTCATTATTTTCTACTCAGTATCTCAATATTTAGACTTTTTATTTTTAATTTTGGATTTTAAAAAATCTTTAAAAGTTATATGTGATATATAATAATGTTCTTGCCTTCATATATTTTATAGACAGTGAACATAAAGTTCCATCGTCGTGTTTAAACTTTTAATAAAATCACAAAAACAAACCTGAAATTAAAAAATAAACTGAAGCTAACCCGGAAGTGGGCGGGACTTTAAGCTTTGGCTTTTTTGTTTTTGTTTTTACTGATTTAATTTCTGCTGTCAATCATGACGTCAGCATAATTAACAGTTTGATTGCGGACATTAAAACGTTTGTTTTAATTATTTTTTATTCCTTCCGTGACTTTTTAACGGTTTTCCGTCTGACATGTCCGTTGAGGCGGACTGGAATACTCGCTCCTGATTGGCCGCCCGCGCTGTCACTCAGCGCTGAGGCGGGAGCGCGCACATTCCTCCTGATGGAAAAAAAGAGAAAGTTTCCAAGATGGCGGCGCAGCCCTGCCTGTCCGCGGGACAACAATAGAGCAGCGAGCTAACGGAGCTAACGGAGCTAACGCGGCTAACGCGGCGAGCCGCTCCTCTCTCACTTCAAACCCGACACAGCCCGACCCGGGCCGGGCCCAGGGCAGCTTCACTCCGCGGCGGCTCCTCGGGCAGAGACACGGTCAGAGTATGCCGCGTTATTCAGGCTAGCAGCTAGCTGCAGCCGAAGCTAGCCGAGCTAACGTTAGCCTGTTAGCGGCTAACAGGAGGATCAGCTGTTTGCTGGACAGATGCTGTAGGAAGAGCGGGCAGCCACACGGCCACAGTAAGTCCATTCACACCCGAACCTAAGCTGCACATGTCTGGGAAGTCTAGGCGTTTGTTTTCTAGTGCTAGCTTAAACTAAATGTTTGTTAGCTGCCGAGTCTGAAGCGTTAGCCAGGCAGCTAGCTCCCGTCCCGCTAGCCGAAGCTAACCGAACACTTAACAAAATAAAGTTTCAGGGCGAGTTTGATCCGGATCGAAGCTCCCACACTCCTAACACCAGTGTGAACAGGGGGACTGAGGTACAGGGAGGAGCGAACCCGGGCTGGGCCGAGCCGAGCCGGTTTAAGGAGCTCGGAGGATTTCAGGAATGTTCGACGCTCCAACTTTGATTTAGAGTGCAGGAATGTGCTAAGTTCACTTAGCCTGAACGGGAGACAGACAGACAGGCAGAGAGACAGACAGAGAGACAGACAGAGAGACAGACAGGCTGCTTCACTGGTTTGAACTGAAATGTAGTGTGCGGTATTTAAAGGGCTGAAGCAGCGGGCTGGTTGTGGAGGTGTATCCGAGGCTTGAGAGTTAAACTCGGCTGTAACAGACTCAGCAGCTCCGTCCTGTGTGCGTGACGAGCTCCGTAGTTTAAATGAATAACCCCGCAGGCTGAATGCTCCCGCACCCACAGACCTGCGTGTCCTCCCGGCACTGAGGCCGCTGTGACTGAAGCCGTTAGCGAGACAAAGGTCGCCTCCATGGAGCCAGCACAGGAGTCTTTGTAGAGGGCCGGGGGCGGGGGGGCAGACAGACACAGACACAAACCTGAGCCGGGAGTTTACTACAAGTCTTTATTGATGATGGCGGATTTTGTTACACCGCGACACAGCGCGGTGATGGAGAGGCTCCGCCGGAGGATCGAGCTCTTCCGGCAGCATCACAACAGCTGCGAGAGCCGCTACGAGAACGCGACGCTGGAGCGCCTGGACCTGGAGAGGCAGCAGACCTTCGCCCTGCACCAGCGCTGCCTGCAGGCCAAAGCCAAGCGCTCCAACAAGCACCGGCAGCCCCAGCCCAGCGGTGACCAGGCCGGACAGAGAGCGCCGGGCGGCGGCGGAGCAGGAGCAGGAGGAGGCGGCAGCACGGAGCACGGGGAGAGCGGAGGGACGGCGGAGCAAAGCCGGAACAACACCCTGATAGCGGTGAGTGAACACCGGCTGTAAACACAGCACGGGGGGGGGGGGCTACTACAGCCTGTCAGGGTGATGGAGCTAAAGGTGGAGGCAGGCACAGGACAACACTGAGACTGCACAGAGACTGAGACTGCACGGAGACTGAGACTGCTCGGAGACTGAGACTGCTCAGAGACTGAGACTGCACAGAGACTGAGACTGCACGGAGACTGAGACTGCACGGAGACTGAGACTGAGACTGCTCAGAGACTGAGACTGCAGGTTTGATGATGACAGCAGATTCTGACCGCCCTGGTTGTTTGTTAGTTGACGCTGCATAAACACAGCACACATGTGGACGTCCTCCCTGATGGAGACCTGCTGCTGTATCACAGCACATCAGTGTGAGTGAGGGTTCTGTTGTTGTTCTGTTGCCCTCTGACGACGTCCTTGGCTCCTTCATGAGTCTTTAGGACTTTATTTGGGTTCTGTTCGAGGTTCTGCTGGTCGGATTTTCTCGGGACTTGAAAAGAGTTTTATTTTGAAAATCAGCCAGATTCTCTACGCCGTTTCTGTGTCCCAGCCTGCTTCTGGACCGGACCACGGCGGTTCTGTACTCAGTGAAATGTGACCTTTAGGCTCACACAGAACTGCTCGCTCTGTCTATTATAATAATTTCATAAATCAGAAGACAAGTCTAGATTTTTTCTCTCCTCATTTATTTTATAAAGCAAATCTTTGTCACATTCAGGTTCTGTAATGATAATGATGATGATAATGATGATGATAATAATAATAATAGCCCTGGCTGTGGTTCTGGTTGTGGTTCTGGCTGTGGTTCTGGCTGTGGTTCCTTGAGCAGACGCAGAGTTTGGTTCATCCTGTCGAAGTGTTCTGACCTCTGCACTGTGACTCTGACAGAGAGCGCCACACCGAGACCTGGACCTGAACCCAGACCTGGTCTCTATGCGGACCCTGAGCCCTCGTCTGCACACAGAACCCTCACTGCTGTCCACAGTGATGTCATTGTGTCACCACAGTCGACCCGGACCGGACCGGTGAACGGCATCATGTTAGAACAGCTGATTGACACATTGTGTGTTTGGTTCTGTTCGTCTGGGCCAGTTTAATGTGAACGTAACTAATGAGGGTCCATTCTTCAGGAGGTTCTGGTTCCATGGCAGAGGGTCCACAGTCTGATCTCTGATGAGTCTTTGAGGTTCAGAAGGTTCTGTTGATGTTCTACTGGTTTTTAGTGGTCTTAGAGTTTAAATGGGTCTTGTAGTTCTGATGGTTCCTCTGGGCCATAGAGGTGGTTTTAGGGTTGAATAAATCTCTGTTGGACTCGAGTCTCTGTCAGAACTGTTAGAGTGAAAACACTGTGTGTTCCTGTGTGATCCGGTCTCAGGTTCTGACTCAGTCTGAACAGAAACCCCCTCGCCCCCTCACAGCTGACTCAGCACTCTCAGGAACGCCTCCACGCTGCTGAGGGGGCGGGGCTTAACCCTAACAAGACTGAGTGAACGAGCGTCACTACAGGCTGGTTCTGGTTCTGGTGTCAGAACAAACGGAGCTAACAGCAGCTACAGCTTGGTGTGTGACTTTGTTTACATTCCTGTCAGCTGATGAGTGTGACATCATAAACAGGTGACGGAACTGTAAAATCAAATCGTCCAATCAGACGCTGATAAACTGACGTGAACATTTTCTGTGGCTCGCAGAGTCGGAGAGATCAGCGACTCATCCTGAAGATATTTATCAAAGATCGACCTCTGACCTGTGAACTCCCTGTCATCAGTAACAGATCAAGACTGACTGACAGGAGGAGTCCCGGCTGTGGTCCCGGCTGTGGTCCCGGCTGTGGTCCCGGCTGTGGTCCCGGCTGGTAATTGCAGATTGATCACTTGTCAATAGACTAACAGATAATTGATAATTGTAGCAGACGTTTGTCTTCACTCAAATATAAAAATGTTTCATTTGAACAAAAACAGCTGAGTCATCGTTTGGTCCTGTTGCCGTGGTGATCTGTTCAAACTTTGGGCGTCACTTTGTTTTATGAGGGAGAACTCACCGTGCTGAATCCAGAACAGTCCAAAACTAACAAACCTGAGACCCAAGAAGAAGGTTCTGACGGCAGGTTCTGACGGCAGGTTCTGATGGGTTCTGTGGTTGTACTAACTCTAACTCAGGTGAAGTCAGCATGTTTTAACATCAGTGCAGTATAAACGCTGATCGAGCTGATTCACACCTTGATGATGACTCAGCGACACGCTGAACATTAGTCAGCAGGAAAGTGTGTGTGTGTGTGTGTGTGTGTGTGTGTGTGTGTGTGTGTGTGTGTGTGTGTGTGTGTGTGTGTGTGTGTGTGTGTGTCATTCACAAAAACACACACACAGCCTGCTGCTGGTTACTGAAGTAAAAGTACTGAAAACACAGAACTCAAACAGTAAAAGTATGTGGATAAAAGTACTCGATTACTTTCCATCGGTGGAAACTCAGTGGAGAGATTTAATGACTGAATTTTTCCTCTGCAGACAGTCAGTCAGACAGTCCATAGATACTGTGAGTTCAGTCTGGTTCTGTTCTGGACCGGTTTTGCCTGGCCCGCTCCTCACAGCTGCTGGCTGACTCGTCCGTCCAAATGTTTGGATTCTGATTTTGGCTCCGGTCGGTTCTGCAGGAAATTCTCAGCATAGTTTGGAGAAGACGTCACGTTCTGCTCGCTGTGACGCCACCGAGATACCAGAACCTCCACTAACACTGATCCGGTCCGATCAGGTCTGATCGCCACAGAGCCGCTTGCATGATAGAAGTCATGTGACCAGATGCCAATTAGACACTTTATTAGGTCCAAACTCAGACTTTTATTCTGAAAATCACAGACAGAACCAGCCAAACATCCTAATAGTTATCAGCTGACTCACCTGTCCAGTCGCCTCCTGCAGGTGTTCAGTGTTCGAGAACCCGTGTGACGATCAGCTGATGAGTTCTCTGGTCAGCTGACTGATCAGCTGTTCTCTGGAGGTTCTGAATGTTCCCATCTGTTGTGGGTCGAGCTGCACAGATGTGATCAGCTGACTGCTCTGAGGAGGGTCTTTGTTATCTGCGTTATGTAAGTCAGCCTGCAGGTCCACGTTCAGCCTGTGGCAGGTCCACGTTTCAGTGGTTCTGTTCGGTCGTGTTCACTGACGCTCAGAGTATTAATGTGGTTCTGTTTGTTTTTGCAGCTTCAGGAGACTGTGAAGAGGAAGCTGGAGAGCGCCAGTTCTCCACTGGGCAGAGATCAGGTCAACGGTTTCGGTGACGGCTTCCCGCCCAACAAGAAGGCGTGTCTGGACAACGGCACCACCAACGGCTCGCCGCTCGACTCCAAGCTCGGCATCAGCGACTCGCTGAACTCGAATGGCACGCACGGGCCGGCCGGTGAGTCGACGGATGGCGGCCGGGAGTCGGGGTCAGACTTCCACCGGAAGGAGATGAAGCAGGAGCCCGATGACATCCTGCCCATCATGCCGCCAACGGGCGGAGGCAACAACAGCCTGTTCCCGGACCTGAACCTGAACGAGCAGGAGTGGACGGAGCTGATGGAGGAGCTGAACTGCTCGGTGGCGTACGAGGACATCCAGGACATTCTCAACGACGGCTTTGAGGACCGCAAAGACCCCCTGGAGCTCGCTCCGACTCCGGGCGGTGCTGGGGCGGTGGGAGGAGGAGCAGGAGGAGCGGCAGGTGCAGGTGGAGGTCAGTCGTCTCAGGGTCTGCTCCCTCCTGACCTGGTCAGCGTGAAGTCGGAGTTCTCGCCGGCCTCGGTGGCCTTCGAGCAGGACGCTCGCACCGGCTCCCCCCATGTCAGGCCCACCTCCTCTGGGCCTCCTCCTCCTCACCCCACCAGTTCTCCCGTCGCCTCCTCCGCCGCCTCTGCCTCCTCTCCGGCTCTGCCCCCATCCCAGCCAGCTCCTCCTCCACCCAGACAGCTCCAGCCCCCTCCTAACCACCTCCTCGCTCCGGGCCCCCCGGGGCCCAAAGACCTGTCCCCGGCCCAGCAGCTGCAGCAGCTGGCGGCGCAGCAGCAGAGGGCGCAGCACCTCCACGGACAGATGCAGCACAAGCCGCCTCAGCCGGGCAACAAGTTCCACAGCGCGGGGCCCCACGCCCACCCTCCACCCTGGCCGCAGATGGCCAACACGTCTCAGAGCCCACTAGGGGGCGCGTTTGGCATGGACAAGTCCACGAGCCCCTCCCTGTACTCCCAGGACTTCAACCCCGGCACCCAGAAGCAGCTGCTGATGCCGGGTCAGCCCAACAAAGCCTCTCCCAAGGCGGCGGGGGCCGGCAGCTACATGCCGGGGCCCGCCGGACACCCCAACATGCTGGGCCACCCGGTGCCGGGGCCTCCCCTCAGCCACCCGCCGGCACCGGGGGCCCAGCAGGCCCAGAGCGCCATGCTGACCTACAACAACACCAAACCTCTGTCGCACTTTGAGGCCGGGCCTGGACCACCGCGGCCCAACGCCGCCCAGAACCACAACAAGGCGGCGCTGCTGACGCTGCTCCGACAGCAGCAACAGATCAAACAGAAGAACAGCATGAACTACCGCAAGCACATACCACACACACAGGTGAGACGCACACACACACACACACACACACACAGGTGAGACGCACACACACACACACACACACAGACAAAGCAGCCTTTTATTCAGTCTGTGTTTATTTAAAGTCATAATAATAATATTCAAATATTTGATATTAACTGATAATAAATGATTAAAGTGAAACATGTTTGACAGTCTGCTTCACTGTGAACTGTTAAACTATAATTTATATCAAACTGAACGCTGCCGCCTGCAGGAGGCGCTCTGCAGTCTGTTCATGTTGTCATGTTGTTCAATAAAGTTTTTAAACGTCGTGATTTAAATAGTTTAATTTAATCCTTCGCTAAGATAAAATAATTTATAATTATCATCACTTAATTAAATAAGTTATTTATCAGGTAAAAACATCAAACTTTATTTTATTATTGAGTCTGAAATATGAAACAGTATTTTAAAAATTATTTGAAGAAAGTATTAGAAAATTATTTAATCAGCATGCTAGAGCATGCATGCATACTCTAGCTGCGTTGCGGCTCCCCCTGGTGGAAACTTTCATCACTGCGTCTCTCCTCTCTGTCAGGACCAGAACTCGTACCCGGCTCCTCCACACGGGCCGGGCCCAGCAAACGCCATGACGTCGGCGCCCGGAAACAACGCCATGGCGGCTCAGCCGGGGCCAGCCAACGCCATGGCGGGTAACCATGGTAACACAGCGTACCTGAACAGCCAGGCGGCGGTGGCGGCGGCGCTGAAACAACAACAGCAGCAGCATCAACAGCAGATCCTGGAACAGCAGAAACACCAACAGCAGCAGCACTACATCCAGAGACAGCAGCTCATGGCTGAACAGGTACGAACACGGGTCAGAACACGAGGCCCGGATCATTATAACCTGCAGGGGGAGCTGTTTGTTTACACTGACCTGTCTGTCTGTCAGGAGAAGCAGCGACAGGACCAGCAGCTGCAGAGACACCTGACCCGACCTCCTCCACAGTACCAGGACCAGCCGGGACAACCGGCCAATCAGAACCCTTTCCCACAGCAACCGGTCAACCAGTTTACAGGTGAGACTTTCACAGTGTCTGATCCGGTCGACCCGGTTCTTCTGGTCCTTCTTGTTGTTGAGGACAAACGGCCTCTGTTCGTCTCTCGTGTGTAAATAAAGTTGACCTCAGATTTGACTGTAGCCATGACAACCAAGCAAACCAATAACGAACGCTCAGACAACCTTTCACACGGTTATGTTCTTCTTCTTCACAGCTTCCTCTCAGCCAATGGGAAGCGTCGGCTCCATGGGAGGCCCCGCCCCCGGATCCCAGCGTATGTTCCCTCAGAACCAAGGCATGATGGGTATGAACATGGGCCAGGGTGGCGGGCCGGCAGGCGGCGTGGCTCCGCCCCCGGCGGCGAGTCAGGCTGACATTGCGATGTCATCGTGTGGCAGTGGCGGAGGGGGTGGGGCTAACGTGGACGTGCAGCAGGTGCTCTACAACAACATGAACCTTCACCCCGCCCACCCGGGCCACGCGCCACAGCAGGCGGGCCTTCAGCGCCAGCCGCTGGGCGCCATGAGCGCCCCCTACAGGCAGAACCTGCTGGCTCAGCAGCAGCAGCACCTGAAGGCGCAGCCCAACGCCACCATGTTGAAGCAGCAGCAGCTCGCCGCCGCCGCTCGCATGCCGGGCTCCATGCAGAACAGCATGGGAGCTAGCCTGCCTGGGTCCATGCCCGGCGCCATGCAGGGCACCCAGAGCGCCGCCTGGCAGCAGCAGCTGGCCAATCAGCCGCCGTCTGGCAACGCCTTCAACAACCCGCCCAACAGCTTCCACATGCAGCAGCAGGCACGCATTCCCAAGATGCCGCCCGGCGCCACGCCCTTCGGAGCCAACCCAGGCGGGCGTCCGATGGGCGGGCTGAGCGCCGGGCAGCAGATGATGCAGACAAACATGGCGGCGCAGCAGCAGAGGGCGCCGCCTAACACTCAGAGCCTCGGCCAGCCGATGGCCAATCAGCAGCAGACTCAACAACAGGCCAATCAGAACCAGACTGTCCTCCCCGACCTCGCCACGTTCGGACAGCCGCAGGGCAACGGGCGCCCGGGGCTGCCGTGTAACCAAGGTTACCAGGTGAGCCGGACGGCCACTCAGCAGCAGCAGGTGTCGTTTGGCTACAACGTGGCGTCGGGCAGCTTCGCCGGCGAGAGCGAGCTGGTCGACTCGCTGCTGAAGGGCCAGAGCACGCAGGAGTGGATGGCTGACCTCGACGAGCTGCTCGCCAGCCACCACTAGTCCCACGCACCTGGAGCACCGGGACTGGCCCCACCCCACTCCCACAGGCTGACCAATCAGCTGCTGCGAGGAGGTTCGGTGGTTCTGGTGGGTCCAGAGACAGAACAGTTCTGTTCACATGGTCGTATTCAGACTACTGAGCCTACAGCGCCACCTACAGACACCAACCAACACGTAGAATGGACACTTCATAAGCCCCGCCCCCCACTCGCTCTGTGCTCCAATCAGAGTTGAGCTAGCCTCGGTCAACTTCCTGTGCTTCAAAAATAAGTCACACCTTAAGTTAGCTAGTGTTAGCATAATGTTAGTTAGCTAATGTTAGCATTATGCTAGTTAGCTAGTGTTAGCATAATGCTAGTTAGCTAGTGTTAGCATTATGCTAGTTAGCTAGTGTTAGCATTATGCTAGTTAGCTAATGTTAGCATAATGCTAGTTAGCTAGTGTTAGCATTATGCTAGTTAGCTAGTGTTAGCATTATGCTAGTTAGCTAGTGTTAGCATAATGCTAGTTAGCTAGTGTTAGCATTATGCTAGTTAGCTAGTGTTAGCATTATGCTAGTTAGCTAATGTTAGCATAATGCTAGTTAGCTAGTGTTAGCATTATGCTAGTTAGCTAGTGTTAGCATTATGCTAGTTAGCTAGTGTTAGCATAATGCTAGTTAGTTAATGTTAACATAATGCTAGTTAGCTAGTGTTAACATTATGCTAGTGATCAGCTAACGCGTGGCTAACATGTAGCATATCTAAGTACAGGAAGTTGACTGAGGCTTGCTCAGCTGTGATTGGAGCGTAGACAAAGGGGGCGGAGCTTAATAAATGTCATTTAAAGGCCATTCTGCTGTTTCTGCACGTTTGACTGTCCAAAGAGTTTCTCATGACTGAACCTCATTTCAATATTCGTGTATGCAAATGAGCAAACGAACGCCGCTGCACAGACGGAATATTTACATATGGACAGTACGCCATGTTTGTTTTGTTTATGGAAATGACCTGCGGCGTGTCAGCGCCCACTTCCTGTTCTCGAGTGTCAAGGTCGACTTTGGTTTCAGTCAGATCATGAGCGAACGTTGGAGGAACGTTAGAAAAACGTGCAGAAACGGTTTGTTCCTTTTAAATTCTGAAGTTTACAAACTGACGGACTGAAAGTCATCCACACATTTCTGTTTCCTGTTTCCACTTCCTGCTGGCTGACACTCTGACGCTAACGTTTCAGTAACATTACAACAACGTCAGACATCTTCTGACCTGTGCGAGTGTCAGGACACAGACAACCTACCGACAACCTACAGACGACATACCGACAATCTACAGACATACAGACGACCTACCGACATACAGACGACCTACAGACAACCTACCGACAACCTACAGACGACATACAGACAACCTACCGACAACCTACAGACGACCTACAGACAACCTACCGACAACCTACAGACGACATACAGACAACCTACCGACAACCTACAGACGACCTACAGACAACCTACCGACAACCTACAGACGACATACAGACAACCTACCGACAACCTACAGACGACCTACAGACAACCTACCGACAACCTACAGACGACATACAGACAACCTACCGACAACCTACAGACGACCTACAGACAACCTACCGACAACCTACAGACGACATACAGACAACCTACCGACAACCTACAGACGACCTACAGACAACCTACCGACAACCTACAGACGACATACAGACAACATACAGACGACCTACCGACATACCGACAACCTACCGACATACCGACAACCTACAGACATACCGACAACCTACAGACGACATACAGACATACAGACGACCTACCGACATACAGACAACCTACCGACAACCTACAGACGACATACCGACAATCTACAGACATACAGACAACCTACCGACATACAGACAACCTACCGACGACATACCGACAACCTACCGACGTACAGACGACCTACCGACGACCTACCAACAACCTACCGACATACAGACAACCTACCGACGACATACCGACAACCTACCGACCTACAGACGACCTACCGGCGACATACTGACAACCTACCCACATACAGACAACCTACCCACATACAGACAACCTACCTACAACCTACAGACAACCTACCGACGACCTACCAACAACCTACCGACATACAGACAACCTACCGACCTACAGACAACCTACTGACGACATACTGACAACCTACCGACCTACAGACAACCTACCGACAACCTACAGACAACCTACCGACATACAGACAACCTACCGACAACCTACAGACAACCTACCGACAGCGCACAGACAACACATCAACATGAAGCGTTAAACTCTGGTCAGCTGACACCTTTCCACTTCCTGTCAGACCAACAGGAAACAGGACATGAACCCTTTAAACTGTCTCACTGTATTTAATCAAAGTTCTGGTTCTGACCTCAGAACCTTTGTCACTGTTTCAAACTTCAGACAGCGAGTCGACGCTGAACATCGACGCGGTGTCGAGTTGAGTCCACACGGTTCTCGTGACGCCGATGTTCATCGTCTGATTCCCCGTCTGAACTTTGACCTTTAACCCTGACGCCAGTCTGTGAGCGACCTTTAAGGCGGACCTGTGACCCGGTGGTCGTGTTTTAAGGCGGACCTGTGACCCGGTCTCTATCTGCTGTACTGTTGGACTGGTTCTGTGTTCTCCGTTGCTCTCCGTGTCTCGGGGCGGTTCTCCCGTCTTTGTCCTGCCGGTTCTTCTTCCTCCAGAGTGGTTCAGCCTGCCGGGCTCTCTGGGTTGACCCGTTGTGGTCAGGTTCTGTGTAAATGTCTATAAATATATTTTTTGTATGTAAGCCTTTCCTAATGACGTGGAGAAGATAGAAGTTATTTTTATATATTGCAGCTGATGTTTTGTAAGTATTTTCTACTTTTGATATTCTCTGTAAAACAAGAGTATTATGTAAATATAGTTCTTTAGAAACACACCGACTCTGTGTGTGTGTGTGTGTGTGTGTGTGTGTGTGTGTGTGTGTGTGTGTGTGGGTGATTTGTTTATGACCTCAACAGAAAATATCAACAACCTCCTCCAACATCACAACAACATGTTACATTAATCCGAAGGCAGAACTCTTAAGTCCACCTTAAGTCCACCTTAAGTCCTTCATCACAAGTGTTAGCTATGCGTTAGCTGCATCTGCTAATTAACCACTGATGTAAATTAGCACATTAATTAGCTACAGAGCAAAATGCTACATATGAGTTCAAATGGAATCAGATTTAACGTTAGCTAACTTACAATTAATAGAGATTTAGAGTTAGCTAGCACTTAGCTACCAATGGCTAACGCAAAAAGTGACGACATATAAAATCTACAGAGAGACTGAAGTCTGGTGACATCAGCTACATGCTAACTGTCAACAGGTCATCCACATCAGCTGGTTAGCTCGTGATGTGCTAACGTTAGCTCGTGTTGTGCTAATGTTAGTTCGTGTTGTGCTAACGTTAGCTCGTGTTGTGCTAACGTTAGCTCGTGTTGTGCTAACGTTAGCACAACACGAGCTAACGTTAGTAACTTCAGGTGATTTCTTCTTCTTCGTCTTAAATCAGAAATTGTTTCTTTAAATCTCAAAAGTTTAAAAGCAGAAATCCAAACTCTTGTTTCCTGTTTGCTGTACCTGTTGGTGAGTTTAGGCTCCGCCCCCTGCAGGTGTTCTCTCTCTCTGTCTCTCTCTCTCGCTCTGTCTCTCTCTCTCTCTCTCTCTCTCTCTCTGTCTCTCTCTCTCTCTCGCTCTCTCTCTCTCTCGCTCTTGCTCCCTCCCTCTCTCTGTGTGTTACCGTCTGTATTTCCTGTCAGTGCTCAGGTGTGTCTCAGTCTCACCTGTCTGTCTGTCTGTCTGTCTGACTCGATGATGGAGGAGACAGTCGGCCTCGCCGCGGTGACCGTGCTTGGCGTCCTGGAGCAAGGTAAGCTGGGAAATGTGAGTGTAGATGGACAGGTGATGAAACATGAAGGCTGCAGGTGATTAATTAGATTAATTAGATGTTGAGTCTGTTCTGAGTTCATTGGATGTTTTTAGTTTTTAACTCGTCTTTATTTAAATGATTTGATCCCCGAGCGTCGCCTCGTTTGTTTATTTGACTGTTTTTATGAATCGACTTTGCATTTTCTACAAACACAGTTTGAACTTTGAGCTGCTGCTGTGTGTGTGTGTGTGTGTGTGTGTGTGTGTAGCGTATTTCTCTCTGCAGGTGATCTACTCCAGGAGGAAGCACTCCGTGTCTCCGCCCGCCACCTCTGGGCCGCCGGAGTTTGAGCGAGTGTTCAGAGCTCAGTGAGTCTTTAGTCGTCACTTCATTAAGAGTTTCTAATTGTGCTAATTAGAATATTCAAATGTTTTTGTAGCATGTTAAAATGTCTTAAATCATAATTTTATAAATTAGCTGAAACAGTATTAATGTAATAAAATGCTAATTAAGTTTAATTTAAACATTTGTTTTAAAAGCATCTCTGAAGCTCGACCAGAGACAGAACAGAGCGCTTCGTTAATATTAATGAGCCTCTCTCTCTCTGCTCTGATTGGCTGTAGTCAGGTGGGCTGTTCTGAGGGGGTGTGGCTGAGGGCGGGGCCTGTGTAGTAGTGATGTCACAACCTCACAAAAGTCCCAACGGCTCGTTTCGAATGTGTTTTTATATTTCGTATCCGCACAGAGACCTGCTTTATGATAAACAATTAAAAACCTCTTTGTCTCAGAGGCTTCGGCCCGGTCCGGTCCGGCTGCTGACCCGGTTCTGTTAGCAGCAGTTAATTAGCAGTTAGCTAAAGCTAGCTGTCCTCTTCCTGTTTGTGTTCAGAGCAAACTGTTCCGAGTACTTCCCGATCTTCATCGTCGTCCTGTGGACGTCCGGAGTCTTCTTCAGTCAAGGTGATCCAACACAGAACCAGAGACCGTTTGGACCTCACATGAGCCTGTCTAACTGAACCTGTCTGTCTCTCAGGTCTGTCCTCAGTCTGCGGTCTTCTCTATCTTCACGCTCGTCTTCGATACTTCAGAGGATATTCACAGTCAGCACAAGGACGGTGAGACACACCCCGCCTCTGAGTCTAAAGGTTCTGTTTGAGGGTTCTGTTGGTTCTGTCTGAGGGTTCTGTTGGTTCTGTCTGAGGGTTCTGTTGCTTCTGTCTGAGGTTCTGTTGGTTCTGTCTGAGGTTCTGTTGGTTCTGTCTCTGTAGTCTGGCTCCGCTGTACTTCAGCGCTCAGGTTCTGTGGGCTCTGATCGGGTTCTCGTCTCTCGGCGTCGTCTTCACGTTCTGCCGGGTCTACCTGAACCTGGACCTGCTGCATGGGCTCTGCTGCGCCCTGAACCTCGTCTGAAGGAGCTGACGGAGGTCGAAGGTCACGAGGATGTCATGACATCATGACGGAGAAAATTAAGCTGAAACGAAGCTTCAACGTTTATCTAACGTTTATCTAACGTTTATTTGTTTTTGAATTTTTATTTAATAATTTATTTCTTTTGTAAAGTTTGTCACATTTCAGATTTAATAACAATATAAAATCTTAAATCATTAAAATCAGTTTTGTCTTGAACGCAGACTCTGATTGGTCTGAAGTCACGTGACCACGACCTGTGCATGTTTCTGATTGGTTGATTACTTTGTGTTTTTATATGATTGGATGTTTTTTTTACATTTTTTAATGATGATGATAAAGTCGACCTTTGACCTCTGCTGACTGAACTCTGTGACTCCACCTGTCCACCAGGTGTCTCTCTGTCCTGGTCTCATGTTTGACCACATGGGGGCGCTCTGTCACCTGAAGAAGAATTTATTTAAATAAAATGATAAAAATAAACATGAAGACAAACAGCTGATCAGATTCAGACGAGTTTTTCCACTTCCAGGGTACAAAAGAAGGAAAAGCCTACGTCCTTTCCTAGACCTCGATGGAAAATGTCTCAAGGTCATAAGGACAGATGTGAAGGAGAGGAGATGAGGACAGATGTGAAGGAGAGGTGATGAGGACAGATGTGAAGGAGAGGTGATGAGGACAGATGTGAAGGAGAGGACATGAGGACAGATGTGAAGGAGAGGACATGAGGACAGATGTGAAGGAGAGGAGATGAGGACAGACGTGAAGGACAGATGTGAAGGAGAGGAGATGAGGACAGATGTGAAGGAGAGGCGATGAGGACAGACGTGAAGGAGAGGAGATGAGGACAGACGTGAAGGAGAGGAGATGAGGACAGATGTGAAGGAGAGGAGATGAGGACAGATGTGAGGAGAGGGATGAGGACAATGTGAGGAGAGGAGATGAGGGACAGAGTGAAGGAGAGAGATGAGGACAGAGTGAAGGAGAGGGATGAGGACAGATGTGAAGCGAGAGATGATGAAGCGTGAAGGAGGGGATGAGGACAGAGTGAAGGAGAGGAGATGAGGACAGACGTGAGAGGGAGAGGAGTGAGGACAGATATGAGGAGAGGAGATGAGGACAGAGTGTGAAGGAGAGTGATGAGGACAGATGTGAAGGAGAGGGATGAGGACAGACGTTGAAGGAGAGTGATGAGGAAGATGTGACAGGAGGGAGATGAGGACAGACGTGAAGGAGAGGAGATGAGGACAGAGGTGAAGGAGAGGTAGATGGAGGACAGATTGTGAAGGAGAGGACAGTGAGGACAGATGTGAAGGAGAGGACATGAGGACAGAGTGAAGGAGAGGAGATGAGGAGTTAGGAGTCGACTGCTCTCACCTCTTCGTCATGAAGCGACGGTGAATGTGTTGACTGATCTGTGGTAAAACTACAAAGTCCAGAGATGGACCCAAAACGCTCCTCTGAGATCCTTCCTGGATCCTCCCCGCGCTCTGACCGTGTTGTTTGCTGCAGGAAAGTCAACTGTGACGTCATCATCAGTCAGAGTGTCATGTATAATGTATTGTCCAGCTTGTCACAGAACAGATGAAGTGTTGTGCTCTATGCTCCTTATGCTCCTTGCATGCCACTCATTCCCTCCTGTCCCCCACCCAACACCCATATTAGCAATCTGTTATGCGCCAAAAGATCTCATGAGCCGAATCAGCAACGGGAACTTTATGAGGATCTGCACGGACGCGGATGCACAGTTCCAAACAGTTTGGACTCTGTGGTGAACAGCGAGACACAGGCAACAACACAACACACAATATCAGAGTGACATCACGCAACGTATGTTCATGTCCACACAATGATCAGAGTGTGACATCACGGCAACACGTGTTCATGTCCACACAATGATCAGAGTGACATCCAGTCAACACGTATGTTCATGTCCCACAATGATCAGAGGTGACATCACGGAACACGTATTTTCTATGTCCAAACAATGATCAGAGTGACATCACGTCAACACGATGTTCATGTCCCACAATGATCAGAGTGACATCACGTCAACACGTATGTTCAATGTCCACACATGATCAGAGTGACATCACGGCAACACGTAGTTCTGTCCACAGCTCTCTGCAGCTTCTCCTGCTTTGCTAAAGGATCAAACAGTGTTTGTACATATACAATCTGTCAGAGGTGCATTGTGGGTAAATATCTGCTGTATTTATAGAGTTTCTATGAGCACACACACACACACACACACACACACACACACACAGGTATGTGCTGTATGCTCACACACACACACACACACACACACACACACAGGTATGTGCTGTATGCTCACACACACCCTTCACATGTTTCACAACCACACAGTTCATGTTGTGGAAGTGTGTGTGTATTTTTGTCTCTCTCTCTTGGACGAGCTGCAGTTGTTTTTTCCAACAGCTGAGCGACGTCATGACGTCATACTGAAGTACAAATACTCGAGTAAAGTACCTGAAACTACTCAAGTACTTAGTTACTTTACACCACCACAGCAACAAACAAAGGGAAACTGCTGCCAACTGTAGCTGCTGTTAGCTCAGTTTGTTAGCTGCTGTTAGCTCAGTACGTTAGCTGTGTTAGCTCAGTTTGTTAGCTCAGTTTGTTAGCTCAGTACTTTAGCTGCTGTTAGCTCGTTTAGATGCGTTAGCTCAGTTGTTAGCTGCTGTTAGCTTAGTTGTTAGCTCAGTTTGTTAGCTGCTGTTAGCTCAGTTGGTTAGCTCAGTTGTTAGCTCAGTCGTTAGCTGCTGTTAGCTCAGTTTGTTAGCTCATACGTTAGTTGCTGTTAGCTCAGTTTGTTAGCTCATGTTAGCTAGTTTGTTAGCTTAGTTTGTTGTTCAGTTGTTAGCTGCTGTTAGCTCAGTTGTTAGCTGCTGTTAGCTCAGTTTGTTAGCTGGTTAGCTCAGTTGTTAGCTCATTTGTTAGCGCATGTTAGCTCAGTTGTTTAGTTAGTTTGTTAGCTCAGTTGTAGCTCAGTTTGTTAGCTCATGTGAGCTCAGTTGTTAGCTCAGGTTGTTAGCTCAGTTGTTAGCTCATTTTGTAGCTGCGGTTAGCTCAGTTGTTAGCTGCGTTGTTAGCTCAGTTTGTTAGCTCAGTTTTTAGCTCAGTACGTTAGCTGCTGTTAGCTCAGTGTTGCTCAGTTTGTTAGCTCATGTTAGCTCAGTTGTTTAGCTTAGTTTGTTAGCTCAGTTTGTTAGCTGCTGTTTAGCTCAGTTTGTTGCTGCTGTTAGCTCAGTTTGTTAGCTCATGTGGCTCATTTTGTTAGCTCAGTTTGTTAGCTCAGTTTGTTAGCTCATGTGAGCTCAGTTTGTTAGACTCAGGTTTTAGTCCAGTTTGTTAGCTCAGGTTGTTAGCTCATGTAGCTCAGTTTGTTAGCTCAGTTTGTTTAGCTCATGTTAGCTCAGTTTGTTTAGCTCATTTGTTAGCTAGTTTGTTAGCTCATGTTAGCTCAGTTTGTTAGCTCAGTTTGTAGCTCAGTTTGTTAGCTCATGTTAGTCAGTTTGTTAGCTCAGTTTGTTAGCTTTTTGTTTTAGCTCAGTAGTTAGCTGTGTTGCCTCCAGTTTGTTAGCTCAGTTTGTTAGCTCATTTGTTAGCCAGTCGTTAGCTGCTGTAGCTCAGTTGTTAGCTCAGTTTGTTAGCTCATGTTAGCTCAGTTTGTTAGCTTCGTTTGTTAGTCAGTTTGTTATCTGTTAGCTCAGTTGTTAGCTGCTGTTAGCTCAGTTTGTTAGCTCATGTTAGCTCAGTTTGTTTAGCCTCAGTTTGTTAGCTCATGTTGGCATCGGTTGCTCAGGTTGTTAGCTCAGTTGTTAGCTCATGTGAGCTCATTTTGTTAGCTCGGTTGTTAGCTCCGTTTGTTAGCTCAGTTTGTAGCTCATGTTAGCTCAGTTTGTTCAGCTAGTTTGTTAGTCCTGTTAGCTCAGTTTTGTTAGCTCCGTTTGTTAGCTCATGTTAGCTCAGTTTGTTTCAGCTCCGTTTGTTAGCTACTTGTTAGCTCAGTTTGTTAGCTCAGTTTGTTAGCTCCAGTTTGTTAGCTAGTTTTAGCTCAGTTGTTTAGCTGCTGTTAGCTCAGTTTGTTAGCTCAGTTGTAGCTGCTGTTAGCTCAGTTTGTTAGCTGCGTTATCTCAGTTTGTTAGCCCTCAGTTTGTTAGTCTGCTGTTAGCTCAGTTTGTTAGCCTGCTAGTTAGTCCGTCTGTTAGCTGCTGTTTAGTCAGTTTGTTAGCTCAGGGTTTGTTAGCTGCTGTTAGCTCAGTTTGTTAGCTGCTGTTAGCTCAGTCGTTAGCTGCTGTTAGCGACACTGAAACTGATTTATTGTGATGTTGCTTTAAGTAACGTGTCACTTTCCTGTTTCCACGCCAGCTGATCCTGTTAAGACTTAATGCGATTGGTGATCCGAGAGAGAACGTGCTAACGTGACAGACGCTATCGGATCAGAGCTACAAGCCAAAAGATTAAAACGGACACCGAGTCGGAGTTTCACCTGCTGATACACCCTGAGACACAAAACACAGTCACAGGACATTAACTAGTAATTTACTCAAGTACAAATCTCAATACTTGTACTTTACTGGGTTTGTCCTAAAGTACACAGTGTGGTATTTTGTAGTTTTTTTGCTAATATGTGAACAGATAACAACGTTACACTAACGTTATGTAACGTCTCGTGTTCGGCACTTCCTGCCTCGTTTTGTCGTCGTGAAACGCAGGAAGATAAGAAGTCAGCTTGTTGTTGGAAACCAGACTACAGTGCCAGGTTTTGACAGTCTGAGGACGTCTCAGAGACTCGTCCAGGTTTAGACAGTCTGGGACGTCTCAGAGACTACGTCCAGGTTTTAGAACAGTCTGGGACGTCACGGAGACTACGTCCAGGTTTTAGACAGTCTGAGGGACGTCACGGAGACTACGTTCCCAGGTTTTAGACAGTTGGGACGTCAGTGCGAGAGACTACGTCCAGGTTTTAGACGTCTGCGGGGACGTCACGGAGACTACGTCCAGGTTTAGACAGTCTGCGGGACGTCCACGAGCTACTCCAGGTTTAACCGCTTCGGGACGTCGAGACTCGTCCAGGTTTTAGACAGTCTGAGGACGTCACAGGAGACTACGTCAGGTTTTAGACGTCGGGGGCGTTGACTTGTTGTCTAATGTTGTCCTTGCGGCGGCGTTTACTCGGGTGGTAGAGCAGCCGTCCCGTGTGTGAAGGGTTAGGAAGCCCTTCGCTGTGGAAGCCGAGGTTTCGAATCCGGACCTGTGGCTCTTTCCCCCGCATCTCTGTCTCTCTGTCTGTCCTCTCCACATGTCACTCTTAATCTGTCTCTGTCAAAATAAAAAATAAAGCTTAAACAGGACAAAGAAATCTTGTTGTCGTTGCTGCTGCAGATTCGAGTGTGTTGACTTTGTGTCTCAAGTTGACTGAGGCGTCTTTCCAACGGGACATGGACTCTGTTGTGGTTGTGGTGGTCTGCAGGAAATGAAGTCAGTCGATGTGATGTCTCTAACCGTAAACACGTGTGTGCGTGTACCTGCTGTTCTAGGCCCTGAGTCCTCACAGCCAGCAGGACGTCCTGTGTGTGTTTTACGAGCTTATGTTTCGCTCACTTGAAATCCCTAAAAACTGCAGCCGAGCAACTGTGGCGCTTTAATTAATAACATGTTATTAATCTGAGCACACACACACACACACACCCACACACAGTGTGACATCCGCTGTTAAAAGTTGATGATGTCACAGGTTTAATGGGACGATTCAGACGGTCGCAGAAGTGATGTCATGCTAACAGAAGCTAAAGCTAATGGGGCCATGTCATGATATAATGCTAACGAAACTAAAGCTAACTGGGTCCATGTTGTTGATTAATTGCTAACAGAGCTAAAGCTAACTGGTCCCATGTCATGATATAATGCTAACTGAAGCTAAAGCTAACGGGTCCAATGTTGTGATATAATGCTAACTGAAGCTAAAGCTAGCGGGTCCCATGTCGTATTTAATGTAACAGAGCCTAAAGCTAACGGGTCCCATGTTCGTGATATAATGCTGAACCAGAAGCTAAAGCTGAATGGTCCCATGTCATGGATAATGCTACTGAAGCTAAGCTAACGGGTCCAATGAATTTGTGATATAATGCTAAACTGACGCTAAAGCTAGCGGGGTCCCAGGTCGTGATATATGCTAACAAGCTAAGCTAACGGGCCATGTTCGTGATATAATGCTAACCGAGAAGCTAAGCTAATGGTCCCCCAGTCGTTGATATAATGCTACCCAGAAGCTAAGCTAACGGGTCCCATAGTCGGGTATAAATGCTAACAGAAGACTAAAGCTACGGGTCCCAGTCGTGATTATTGCTAAGAAGCAAAGCATAACGGGCCATCCGTCGTGATCTATGCTAACAGAAGCTAAATTAAACGGGTCCCATGTCGGTTCAAACACCCGTGAAAATGTGCCGTGACGCACCACAGGCCGCCGACCGCAGGGTGCGGTGCTTCATCTGCTGCCCTTTCAGGAACCACCTCGGAGATTTTGTAACGATTGAAAGGCCAGTTAAAGCAATGCTAATTTAGCCTGACACTGTTAGCTTTCGCTTCTGTTAGCCTTCATACTCAACGACCTGGGACCATTTATCTTTAGCTTCTTTTAGCTTATATCACCAACATGGGACCCGTTAGCTTTATCTTCTGTTAGCATTATATCACAACATGGGACCAGTTAGCTTTGGCTTCTTTTAGGCATTCTATCAAACCTGGGGACCAGTTAGCTAGCCTCGTTAGCATTATATCAACAACATGGTACCATTAGCTTTAGCTTTTCTTATAGCATTATCTCACAACATGGGACCAGTAGCTTTAGCTTCTGTTAGCCTATATCACAACATGAACCTGTTAGCTTTAGCTTCTGTTAGCTTATATCACGGACTGGGACCATTTAGCTTTTGTCAGCAATTTATAAACATGGCCGTTAGCAGATGTTAATATACACACATGGGACCTGTTACGCTTTAGCCTCAGTTCGCATTATATCACACACACTGGGACCAGTTAGCTTAGCTTCTGTTAGCATTATATCACCATGGGACCAGTTAGCTTTAGCTTCTGTTAGCTTATAATCCCGACATGGGACCATTAGCTTTAGCTTTGTAGCTTATATAAAAGCACAACATGGGACCTGTTAGCTTTAGCTTCTGTTAGCATTATATCACAACTGGGACCTGTTAGCTTTCGCTTCTGTTAGCATTATATCACAACAGGACCAGTTAGCTTTAGCTTCTGTTAGCCATATATACGGAACAGGGACCTGTTAGCTTTAGCCTTTGTTAGCATTATATCACAACATGGGGACCTGTTAGCTTTAGCTTCTTTAGCATTAATATCACGCATGGGACCATTTAGCTTTAGCTTTGTAGCATTATACACGACATGGACCCGTTAGCTTTAGCTTCTGTTAGCATATATCACAACATGGGACCTGTTAGCTTTAGCTTCTGTTAGCATTATATCACGACATGGGACCGTTAGCTTTAGCTTTGTTAGCATTATATCACGACATGGGACCCGTTAGCTTTAGCTTCTGTTAGCATTATATCACGACATGGGACCTGTTGCTTTAGCTTCTTTAGCATTATATCACGACATGGGACCGTTAGCTTAGCTTAGCTTCTGTTAGCATTATCACAACATGGGCCGTTAGCTTTAGCTTCGTTAGCATTATACAGACATGGGACCAGTTAGCTTTAGCTTCTGTTAGCATTATATCACGACACTGGGACCGTTAGCTTTAGCTTTCTGTTAGCATTATATCACAACATGGGAACCTATTTACTTTGCTTCAGTTGCTTCGATATATCACAGACATGGGACCTGTTAGCTTTAGCTTCTGTTAGCATATATCACAACATGGGACCGTTAGCTTTAGCTTCTGTTAGCATTATATCCCGGACATGGGGAACCTGTTAGCTTTAGCTTTGTTGCATTATATCACGACATGGGACCAGTTAGCTTAGCTTCTTTAGCTTCATATCACGACATGGACCTAGCTTAGTCTGTTCGCATATCAGAATGGACCGTAGCTTATCTTCTGTTAGCATTATATCACGAACATGGGGACCGTTAGCTTAGCTTCTGTAGCATTATAACACGACAGGGACCGGTAGCTTTAGCTTCTGTTAGCATTATATCACGACATGGGGACCGTTATGCTTTGCTTCTGTAGCATTATATCACGACATGGGACCCGTTGCTTTAGCTTCTGTTAGCTATATCACGACATTGGGAACCGTTATCTTAGCTTCTGTTTAGCATTATATCACGACCTGGAACCCAGTTAGCTTTAGCTTCTGTTGCATTATTCATCACGGACTGGGACCGTTAGCTTTAGGCTCTGTTAGCATTATATCACGACTGGGACCCGCTAGCTTTACGCTCAGTTAGCATATATCAAATTCACAGTAGTATCATTGGACCCGTTCGCTTTAGCTTCTGTTAGCATTATATCACGAATGGGACCTGTTAGCTTTAGCTTCTGTTAGCATTATAATCACGACATGGGACCGTTAGCTTTAGCTTCAGTTAGCATTATATCCA
>NC_040011.1:9195729-9198578 GCF_000972845.2 Larimichthys crocea | reverse complement strand
GTTAGCGTAGTTTGTTAGCTCAAGTTTGTTAGCTGTTGTTAGCTCATTTGGTAGCTGCCTGTTAGCTCCGTGTTAGGCTCATGTTTAGCTCGTTTGTTAGCTCGTTGTTAGCTCATGTGAGCTCAGTTTGTTTAGCTCAGTTGTTAGCTCAGTGGGGTTAGCTATCTGAAGCTCAGTTTTTAGCTCAGGTTGTTTAGCTCATGTTGTTAGCTCAAAGTTTGTTAGCTCAAGGTTAGCTTCAGTTTGTTAGCTCAATTTTGTTAGCTCATGTTAGCCAGTTATGTTAGCTTCAGTTTGTTAGCTCAGTGTGGTTAGCTCATGTTTAGCTTCAGTGTTTGTTAGCTCAGTTTGTTAGCTCATGTTAGCCTTCAGTTTGTTAGCTAGTTTTTTGTTATAGCTCAGTTTGTTAGCTCAAGGTTAGCTCAGTTTGGTTAGCTTCAGTTTGTTAGCTGCTGTGTAGCTCATTTTGTTAGCTGCTGTTGAGCTCATTTTGTTTAGCTCAGTTTGTTAGCGGCTGTTAGCTTCAGTTTTGGTTAGCTCAGTTGGGGTTAGCTGCTGTTAGCTCAGTTTGTTTAGCTGCTGTTAGCTCAGGTTTGTTTAGTGGCTGTTCTCAGTCTGTGTAGCTGCGGTAGCAGACACTGAAACTGATTTATATGTGATGTTGCTTAAAGTAAAGTGTCACTTCTGTTTCCTCCCACGCCACTGATCCTGTTAGAGCTTAATGCTGATTGGCTGATCCAGAGAAACGTGCTAACGTGACAGACGCTAATCGGATTCAGAGCTACCAGCAAAAAGATTAAACGACACCGAGTCAGGAGGTTTTACCTGCTGAACACCTGAGACACAACAACACAGTCCACAGGAATTAACTAAGTACATTTACTCAAGTACAAATCTCAAGTATTGTACTTTACTACTGTTACTTGGTTTTCCTAAAGTAACACAGTGTGTGTGTATTATTTGTAGGTTTTTTGCTATATGTGAACAAGATAACAACGTTACAACCTAACGTTATAGTAACGTCTCGTGTTCGGCAACGTCCTTCTCGTTTTGTCCGGCCCGTGAAAACTGCAGGAGATAGAGACTACGTCCCGGAGGTTTTAGACAGGTCATGAGGACGTCCTCAGAGACTAAGTCCAGGTTTTAGACAGTCTGAGGACGTCTCAGAGACTACGTCCAGGTTTTAGACAGTCTAGAGGACGTCACGGAGACGACGTCAAGTTTTTAGACAGTCTGCGGGACGTCAACGGAGACTACGTCCAGGTTTTCAGACAGTCTGCTGGGACGTCCACGGAGACTACGTCCAGGTTTTAACAGTCTGAGGACGGCCACAGAGACTACGTCCAGGTTTTCAGACAGTCTGCGGGGAACGTCACGGAGACTACGTCCCAGGTTGTTAGACGGCTGCGGGGACGTCACAGAGACTACGTCGCAGGTTTTAGACAGTCTGAGGACGTCACAGAGACTACGTCCAGGTTTTAGACAGTTCGGAGGACGTCACAGAGAACGAACTACGTCCAAGGTTTTTGACAGTCGGAGGACGGCACAGAGACACGCCCATGTTTTAGACAGGCTGCTGGGCGTTGACTTGTTGTCGAAATGTTGACCTGGCGGCGGCGTTTAGCTCGGGTGGTAAGAGCAGCCGTCCCGTGTGGGAGGGGTTAGGAGCCCTTCGCTGTGGAAGCCGAGGGTTCGAATCCGACCTTGGGCGTCTTTCCCCCGCATCTTTTGTCATATCTGTCGGTCTCTCCACCTGTCACGCGTCATCTGTCCTCTGTCAAAATAAAAAATAAAGCTTTAAAAAGGACAAAGAAAATCTTGTTGTCGTTGCTGCTGCAGATTCGGAGTGTGTGGACGTTGTGTGCGCAGTTGACTGAGGACTTCTTTTCCAAAACGGGGACATGGACTCTGTTTTGGGTGTTGGTGGTTCTGCAGGAAAGAAGTCATCGATGTGATGTCCTCTAACATAACACGTGTGGGCGTGTACATGCCTGTTCTAGGCCCTGATCCTCACAAGTCCAGCAGGACGTCCTGTGTGGGTTTTACGAGCTTTAGGATTTCGCTCCACGTGAAATCCATAAAAACTGCAGCCAGAGCACTGTGGACTTTAATTAATAACATGTTATTAATCTGAGCACACACACACACACACACACACCACACCAGTGTGACATCAGCTGTTAAAAATGTGATGAATGTCCAGGTTTAATTGGACGATGCAAGACGGTCGCAGGAAGTGATGTCCATGCAACAAAGCTAAAGCGAATGGGAAGTGGGGCCCATGTTCATGGATATAATGCCTAACTGAGCTAAAGCCGAACAGGGGTTTCCCCATGGTTTGTGATAGTAATGCTAAAAAGCTAAAGCTACTGGTCCCATGTTCATGATATAAATGGCTAACTGAAGGCTAAAGCAACGGTCCAATGTTTGTTGATATAAATGCTAACTGAAGCTAAAGCTACGGGGGGGGGTCCCATGTCCGTGATATAATGCTGAACAGAAGCTAAAACTAACGGGTCCCATGTCGTGATATATGCTAACAGAACTAAAGCCTAACGGGTCCATGTCGTATATAAGCTAAAAGAAGCGTAAAGCTAACTGGTCCCCCATGTACGTGATATAATGCGAACAGAAGCTAAAGCTAACGGGTCCATGTTGTGATTATGCTAACAGAAGCTAAGCTAACGGGTTCCATGTCGTGTGAAGGAGAGGAGATGAGGACAGATGTGAAGGAGAGGAGATGAGGACAGATGTGAAGGAGAGGTGATGAGGACAGATGTGAAGGAGAGGAGATGAGGACAGATGTGAAGGAGAGGAGATGAGGACAGATGGGAAGGAGGGGGGATGAG
>NC_040011.1:9180498-9195719 GCF_000972845.2 Larimichthys crocea | reverse complement strand
GGTGAATGTTGTTGACGTGATCTGTGGTAAAACTACAAAGTCCAGAAGATGGACTACAAAACGCTCCTCTGAGATCCTTCCTGGATCCTCCCCGCGCTCTGACCGTGTTGTTTGCTGCAGGAAATGTCAAACTGTGACGTCATCATCAGTCAGAGTGTCAGTAATAATGAATAATGATCAGAGTGACATCACGGCAACACGTATGTTCATGTCCACACGCTCTCTCTGCAGCTGTCTCCTGCTTTGCTAAAGGATCAAGCAGCTGTTTGTACATATACAATCTGTCAGAGGTGCATTGTGGGTAAATATCTGCTGTATTTATAGAGTTTCTATGAGCAGCACACACACACACACACACACACACAGGTATGTGCTGTATGCTCACACACACCCTTCACATTGTTCACACACACACAGTTCATGTGTGGAATGTGTGTGTATTTTTAGTCTCTCTCTCTTGGACGAGCTGCAGTTGTTTTTTTCCAACAGCTGAGCGACATCATGACGTCATACTGAAGTACAAATACTCGAGTAAAGTACCTGAAAACTACTCAAGTACTTAGTTACTTTACACCACACAGCCAACAAACAAAGGGAACTGCTGCCAACTGTAGCTGCTGTTAGCTCATGTTAGCTCAGTTTGTTAGCTGCTGTTAGCTCATGTTAGCTCAGTTTGTTAGCTGCTGTTAGCTCATGTTAGCTCAGTCTGTTAGCTGCCGTTAGCTCAGTTAGTTAGCTGCTGTTAGCTTAGTTTGTTAGCTCAGTTTGTCAGCTGCTGTTAGCTCAGTTTGTTAGCTCAGTTTGTCAGCTGCTGTTAGCTCAGTTTGTTAGCTGCTGTTAGCTCAGTTTGTTAGCTGCTGTTAGCTCAGTCTGTTAGCTGCTGTAGCGCAACTGAAATGATTTATATGTGATGTTGCTTTAAAGTAAAGTGTCACTTCCTGTTTCCACGCCAGCTGATCCTGTAGAGCTTAATGCTGATTGGCTGATCCAGAGAAACGTGCTAACGTGACAGACGCTAATCGGATCAGAGCTACAAGCAAAAAGATTAAACGGACACTGAGCAGGAGTTTTCCTGCGTGAAACCTGAGACACAACAACACAGTCACAGGACATTAACTAAGTAATTTACTCAAGTACAAATCTCAAGTACTTGACTTTACTTGGGTTTGTCCTAAAGTACACAGTGGGTGTATTATTGTAGTTTTTTTGCTAATATGTGAACAGATAACAACGTTACACTAACGTTATAGTAACGTCTCGTGTTCGGCACTTCCTGCCTCGTTTTGTCACTCGTGAAGAAACTGTTCAAGACGCAGGCAGTCCAGGTTTAAGACAGGTCTGAGGAGTCTCAGACTACGTCCAGGTTTAGACGTTGAGGGACTACAGAAGGACTACGTCCAGGTTTTAGACAGTCTGCGGGACGTCACGAGACTACGTCCAGGTTTTAGACAGTCTCGGGGACGCACAGAGACTACGTCCAGGTTTTCAGACAGTCTGCAGGGGATCACAAGACTACTCAGGTTTTAGACAGTCTGCGGGGACGTCACGAGACTAAGCCCAGGTTTTAGACGTCTGCGGGGACGTCACGAGATAGCCCAGGTTTTAGACAGTCTGCGGGGACGTCACAGAGACTACGTCCAGGTTTTAGACAGTCTGGAGGACGTCACGGAGGACTACGTCCAGGTTTTAGACAGTCGGGGACGTCACGGAGACTACGTCCAGGTTTAGACAGTAGAGACGGACTCAGGGACAGTCACTGGCGGACTCACGGCTACGCAGTTTTAGCACAGGTTGCGGGACGTCACGGCAGATACGTCCAGTTTTAGACAGTCTGAGGACGCTCACAGAGACTAACGGTCGTCCAGGTTTTTAGGACAGTCTGCGGGGAGTCACAGGGACCTTACGCCAGTTTTAGAAGTTGCGGGACGGTACGGAGATACGTCCGGTTAGACAGTCTTATGTCGTGGGTCACATGAGACTAAGTCACAGGTTTTAGACAGTCTGGAGGACGTCACAGAGATCTACGTCCAGGTTTTATGACAGTCTGAGGAGTTTCATCATAGATTATCTAGTCATCTAGGTCTTTATGGCACACAAGTTATGATTGGGGACGTCACGAAGACACGTCCAGTTTTTAGACAGTTCTGCGGGGAGTCAAGAGGACTACGTCCCAAGTTTTAGACAGGTTGGCGGGGACGTCCACAAGACTAGTCCCGGTTTAAGGACGTCTGCGGGGACGTCACGGAAGACTTACGTCAGTGTTTTAGACCCAGTTGAGTACTTCACAGAGATAAGTCAGGTTTTAGACAGTCTGCGGCGAACGTAACGAAGGGACTCAGCCACGGTTTTCGACAGTTCTGCGGGGTACGTACGGAGATACGTAGGTTTTAGACAGTCTGAGGGACGTAACAAGAGACTACGTACAGGTTTCTAGACAGTTGCTGGGGAAGTCACGAGACTTACGTCAAGTTTTGACGTCTGCGGACTTCACGGAGCTACGTCGGTTTTATACAACTTGCGGGACGTCCACGTAGGACTCCGTCCAGGTTTTAGACAGTCTGCGGGGACGTCACAGAGACTACATCCAGGTTTTAGACAGTCTGCGGGGACGTCACGGAGACTACGTCCAGGTTTTAGACAGTCTGCGGGGACGTCACGGAGACTACGTCCAGGTTTTAGACAGTCTGAGGACGTCACAGAGACTACGTCCAGGTTTTAGACAGTCTGCGGGGTGTTGACTTGTTGTCTAAATGTTGTCCTTGCGGCGGCGTTTAGCTCGGGTGGTAGAGCAGCCGTCCCGTGTGTGAAGGGTTAGGAAGCCCTTCGCTGTGGAAGCCGAGGGTTCGAATCCGACCTGTGGCTCTTTCCCCGCATCTCTGTCTCTCTCTTTGTCTCCCTCTCTGTCTCTCCACCTGTCACTCTTCATCTGTCTCTGTCAAAATAAAAAACAAAGCTTGAAAAGGACAAAGAAAATCTTGTTGTCGTTGCTGCTGCAGATTCGGAGTGTGTGACTTTGTGTGCTCAGTTGACTGAGGACGTCTTTCCAAACGGGGACATGGACTCTGTTGTTGGGTGTTGGTGGTCTGCAGGAAATGAAGTCAGTCTATGTGATGTCTCTAACAGTAACACGTGTGTGCGTGTACATGTTGTTCTAGGCCCTGAGTCCTCACAAGTCCAGCAGGACGTCCTGTGTGTGTTTTACGAGCTTTATGTTTCGCTCACGTGAAATCCATAAAAAACTGCAGCCGAGCAACTGTGGAGCTTTAATTAATAACATGTTATTAATCTGAGCACACACACACACACAGTGTGACATCAGCTGTTAAAAATGTGATGATGTCACAGGTTTAATGGGACGATTCAGACGGTCGCAGGAAGTGATGTCATGCTAACAGAAGCTAAAGCTAACTGGTCCCATGTCGTGATATAATGCTAACAGAAGCTAAAGCTAACTGGTCCCATGTCGTGATATAATGCTAACAGAAGCTAAAGCTAACTGGTCCCATGTCATGATATAATGCTAACAGAAGCTAAAGCTAACTGGTCCCATGTCGTGATATAATGCTAACAGAAGCTAAAGCTAACTGGTCCCATGTCGTGATATAATGCTAACAGAAGCTAAAGCTAACTGGTCCCATGTCGTGATATAATGCTAACAGAAGCTAAAGCTAACTGGTCCCATGTCGTGATATAACGCTAACAGAAGCTAAAGCTAACGGGTCCCATGTCGTGATATAATGCTAACAGAAGCTAAAGCTAACTGGTCCCATGTCGTGATATAATGCTAACAGAAGCTAAAGCTAACTGGTCCCATGTTGTGATATAATGCTAACAGAAGCTAAAGCTAACTGGTCCCATGTCGTGATATAATGCTAACAGAAGCTAAAGCTAACTGGTCCCATGTTGTGATATAATGCTAACAGAAGCTAAAGCTAACTGGTCCCATGTCGTGATATAACGCTAACAGAAGCTAAAGCTAACGGGTCCCATGTTGTGATATAATGCTAACAGAAGCTAAAGCTAACTGGTCCCATGTCGTGATATAACGCTAACAGAAGCTAAAGCTAATGGGTCCCATGTCGTGATATAATGCTAACAGAAGCTAAAGCTAACTGGTCCCATGTCGTGATATAACGCTAACAGAAGCTAAAGCTAATGGGTCCCATGTCGTGATATAATGCTAACAGAAGCTAAAGCTAACTGGTCCCATGTCATGATATAATGCTAACAGAAGCTAAAGCTAAATGGTCCCATGTCGTGATATGAAGCTAACAGAAGCTAAAGCTAACAGGTCCCATGTTGTGATATAATGCTAACAGAAGCTAAAGCTAACTGGTCCCATGTTGTGATATAATGTTAACAGAAGCTAAAGCTAACTGGTCCCATGTTGTGATATGAAGCTAACAGAAGCTAAAGGTAAATGGTCCCATGTCGTGATATGAAGCTAACAGAAGCTAAAGCTAACAGGTCCCATGTTGTGATATAAAGCTAACAGAAGCTAAAGCTAACTGGTCCCATGTTGTGATATGAAGCTAACAGAAGCTAAAGCTAACAGGTCCCATGTCGTGATATGAAGCTAACAGAGGCTAAAGCTAACTGGTCCCATGTTGTGATATGAAGCTAACAGTAGCTAAAGCTAAATGGTCCCATGTTGTGATATGAAGCTAACAGAAGCTAAAGCTAACAGGTGTCATGCTAAATTAGCATTGCTTTAACTGGCTTTCATCGTTTACAAATCTCCGAGGTGTTCCTGAAGGCAGCACAGATAAGCCCCGCCCCCTGCTGTCGGCGGCCTGTGGTGCGTTCACGGCACATTTTCACGGAGTGTTTGAAAGTTGTCAACAGAGAAGAGCCGGAGGACCGGAGAGGAAGAGCGGACACGGAGAGCGGCTTCACACCGACAGCAGAGCTCGGAGCTGGAGGGATGGGCTGCAGCCACAGCAAGGTGAGACACACCGGCACCGGAGCGCCGGAGCACCGGAGCACCGGAGCGCCGGAGCACCGGGGCGCCGGGGCTCGGGCGGAAAGTTCACTTTGTTTCGGAGGAAGTTGATTAGCAGGCGGCCGGTGGACACGAAACGTGCCGGGAATGAAGCGCCGTGTGGCTGAAGCCCGGCTCGCTTCTGCAGAATCTATCCGGCGGTTCTGACCCGCAAACCGAACACAGGCGGTGATTTTGGCGCCTGAAGTTTGGTGACAAAGACCCGGAGAAACGAGCGTGAACGTGACTTCATGAACATCTGGTTTGAATCGTGTTTTCCCACGGTGCTGTCCGAGGATGGAACCCTCACATGAAGCCTGTGTTATTTACATCTCATTTACATAAAGAGCATTTTAATCAGCTCAGCTCATTTACATAAAGAGCATTTTAATGAGCTCATGTCGAGTTTATGTTTCATATTCATCTGACGCTCTGCAGTGATTCAGTGACCCAATCACATGAACTCATAATCCGACTACAGGCTGAAAATAATCCGGTAATTAATCTGAGTTTCACTTCCTGTCTGTCTCTCTGTCTGTGTCTGTCTCTCTGTCTGTGTCTGTGTCTGTGTCTCTGTCTGTGTCTCTCTGTCTGTCTGTGTCTCTCTGTCTGTCTGTGTCTCTCTGTCTGTCTCTCTGTCTCTCTCTCTGTCTGTGTCTCTGTCTGTCTGTCAGCTGTTGTCCAGTTATTGATAGAGGTGACAGGTCAGTCAGTCCAAACTCTCTCTCAATCAAATGTCAAAATAAAAGTCAGTCAGACACTTTTAGTTTGAAATTTGAACGGTTATTGATCAGCTTCCTGCAAGTTTATGACTTGAATATTGACAATTCATCAGGTTAGATAACAGAGACTTAGAGGCTCAGACTGAACAAAAGACTGTCTAAAACCTGGACGTAGTCTCTGAGACGTCCCCGCAGACTGTCTAAAACCTGGACGTAGTCTCTGTGACGTCCCCGCAGACTGTCTAAAACCTGGACGTAGTCTCTGAGACGTCCCCGCAGACTGTCTAAAACTGGACGTAGTCTCTGAGACGTTAACGTGCTTTAATCTTTAATCTGGCGTCATGCTGTTTTAATCGTCTCCAGTCTTACATGCTGAAGTGTTCTGAGGGATTCTGGGTAATGAAGTCTTTCAGAGGGTGTCATGTGACCTTGACGCTGCGTTCACTGTCACTTTTTAAAGTTTTGAGAAACAGGAAGTTCAAACTTTAACGAATCAGGAGGAAGTGAGAATGATGACATCACAGGTTGACGACCTTTGACCTGGCCTTTGTTTTCATTGGCTAATCGTGCTAACAGTTAGCTCGTTGTTGTTTTTGGTACCTGAGGACTTCCAGCTGTGACGTCATGTGACTCGTCATGTGACTCGTCATGTGACTCGTCATGTGACTCGTCATGTGACCGCCTGCAGAGATCCTGAAGCTCGAGTCCGTCATGTGACTCTTTATTTATTTTTACTGTGGCCTTTAAGACTTATCTGCGTCGCCGCGGCAACGGGAAAACATCACAGCGCTGCAGAGTCAACGTGTCGTGGTCGGGTTCATCTGTTCTGGACTCTTATGGACTGATGATGTCAGACCTGACCGGCTCCACGGCGTGATAACCTATCAAAGTATTGATTATTACTCAATGACACGGAGGAAGAACTGAACCGGGCTCAGTGACCGGACCGGGCCGGGTTGGAGCATAGCCTCTGAGACCAACAGGGAATAACGTGACACTAAAGCACCTTGGTAGGCTGCTGTGTTCCCTGTTGGGCAGAACCAGAACCAGAACCTGCTGCAGAGATCAGACGTGTGATCTGGACCCTCGAGCTGACGGATCGCTTCATGACGAGCACGATCCACGAGCCAAACCTGTTCGACTGTCAGTGACTGTTACTCCTTCAGGGGGCTTGAAGACAGGCCGGTGTTTCCAGGTGTGTTCCAGGTGTGTTCCAGGTGTGTTCCAGGTGTGTTCCAGGTGTGTTCCAGGTGTGTTCCAGGTGTGTTCCAGGTGTGTTCCAGTAGTTCAGTGTCTCCAGAGGAAGTCTGATGAAAGTCCTCAAGATTGAAACTGATTCAAACTCTGATCATGTGACCCGTCAAACTCTGGATCAAGCTCAGAACTTTAATTTGATAATTTAACGAGCGAGTTTGACATTTTATGGGAACGTTCATTTGATGCTGTCATTTCTGTCCCGTCTCTGATGTAACGAGCTCAGAGCGTCTTTAACGAGTCAGAGTGAATCTAACGAGCTCGCCGTCTTAATGAAGTCTGTTAGCTTAGCTTAGCATCAGTCACGCTGTCAGCCGACACATTCAACACGTCGGAGAAACCGAGCGTCTCGACTCCGTGAGACTTTCTCCGTCTGCTCGTTACAGCATCAGGAATGTCTCAACGTTCTGTCGTCGAGCTGGAATTTCAAATAGAACAAGCTGTTTGTCTTCATGTCTGTCTCTAAGACTGAGACTAAGACTGTCTAAAACCTGGACCTAGTCTCTGTGATCATGTTCAGGTTGGTTGTTGCAGACTCAGAGGTCAGAGGTCAGATCTGTGTTTCATCGTCATCATCCTGTACTGAGCATGATGTCACATCCTGTTCCCTGACTCTTCAGCCGGTCTCAGAGGCGGTCTTCAGCCGGTCTCAGAGACGGTCTTCAGCTGGTCTCAGAGACGGTCTTCAGCCGGTCTCAGAGACGGTCTTCAGTCTGATGGTGGCCTGCAGGTTCCTCCCTGTGGTTTGTGGTTTGAAGTTCAGGAAGTCTGAGTCAGGCGTCCTGACGAGGACACAGATCATCAGTGTTTAATTAGTTCATTATGAAACCACAGGCTGGCTCCTGCTGAGGCTAACCAACAAAAAGAGGACGGGCTGATGAAGACTGAAAGAACCTCTGTGGGTCGGTACCGTGACCGTGACCCCACAAAGGCAGCGAGTCCTCCTGTTGAAGTCATTTCTACCTCATGGTTAAGGTAGCGCGGCGACCCGGGTCCAGACTGGTACCGGTATCAGAAATGTGCATGTGTGAAGCAGATGTCACGTCATTGTGTTCGCGGTGTGAGAGGCAGCTTCTCGACTTATCGTGAAGATGTCGTGACGACCCGCTGACTTTAAATCAGCCAATCAGAGGACTCCTCTTCTTCTGTGGAGAGCAGAACAAACAGACGAACCTCCGCCTCCACCTCCACCTCCTCCTCCTCCACCACCACCGTGATTTATGATGTTTTTAAGAGCGAGGGCCTCCGACGCCTGCAGGACCAGATGCTGCTGCTGCTGCGCCTCCTCCACCTCCTCCTCCTCCTCCTCCACTACCTCCTCAACCTCCTCAAACTGATGCTGCTGAGCGCTCGCCCACGTCTCCTCCTCCATCGACGTGTTTGAAGCAGATTTATTGTTTCAGTGCAGAGTTTAAATAAAGTCAGTGTCCACTGTTTACACAGAGTTTATACAGAGAGAGTGTGTGTGTGTGTGTGTGTGTGTGTGTGTGTGTGTGTGTGTGTGTTTTAGGGCGTGATTGTTTGGCTTCACTCTGCTTGAGCAATGTGTGTGTGAGGTAATACAGTAAGCATGTCAGTGTGTGTGTGTGTGTGTGTGTGTGTGTGTGTGTGTGTGTGTGTGTGTGTGTTTGACGTGGCCTGCAGTGTGATGTTTTAGCTCCAGTTGTGCAATGTCGATGTGTTTGGATACACGCCTAAGTGTTTCTCTGTGTGTGTGTGTGTGTGTGTGTGTGTGTGTAACCTGCCGCTGGTTTAACCTCGTCACGTCTGTCCTGATTTTATTTTTTTCTGAACACAAAAACTAAAAATACAAAAGTTAAATCACGACACTTCATTTTGAAATCCACAGAGGAAGTTGATGTTGAGAGGACTGAGCTTGATGCAAGAATCAGAGCTCGGTTACATCGCCCGGTTACATCGCCCGTGTACATACCGGGTACATCGCCCGGGTACATCGCTCGGGTACATCGCCCGGTTACATTGATCGGTTACATCGCTCGGTTACATCACCCGGGTACATCGCCCGGGTACATCGCCCGGGTACATCGCCCGGTTACATCGCCCGGGTACATTGATCGGGTACATCGCCCGGTTACATTGATCGGTTACATCGCCCGGTTACATCGCCCGGGTACATCGCTCGCTCGCCCAGCTCCGGTCTGAATCTCCTTTGCTAACGGACAGTTAGCAACACAAGCTAACGTAATCCAGACTCTCTGAGCTGATCTGGATCTAAATTGTCTGTCTTGTTGTTTACAGGTCGCTAACGTGACCTTTGATACTAACTTATGTATCACCCAGCTCCTGTTCTGGCACGACATCAGCTCCGCGCCTCTGTCTGACCATCTGTTGCTGCTCGTCTCGGTAAACAAACAGTCATCTCGCTCTCGGAGCTTCAGTTATATAACAGCGCCGGTCATGTGGAGACTAATGAGAGCAAAGCGGGTCAGACAGCTTTCATAACTGCTCCAGTTCAACAGCCAGACCTGAACCAGGACTGGGCTGCCAGGAGGCCTCGGCGGGTCAGAGGATGTAGGTCCAGGTCCCTGCAGAACATCTGCTTCATGTTCCTGACACACATCTGATTGTTTTATTAGTCGTAGAGATCAGCTGAGCTGAACTTTGGAGTGTTACTGAGTCGCCTTCATGGGGAGCGAGCGTGACGTGTTCGGTACTGATCGATGTGTCAGAGGTTCTGGTTCTGCACTCGGTGATGTGGCAGGAAATGGATTCAGGGAGTTGACTTTTATGAATTTATAGTGTTTGGACGAAGCAGTGGAAGGAGTTCTGGCTTTTCAAAATAAAAACATGTCGTCTCCGCATTGTTTTATTGCCGTCAGCTGCTGTTTACCAGGCGACGGATCCAAAAGACCGTCCTCCACGGGATAATTTAGGTGACGCGACGTGAACGTTTCCCTCCGTTTCAAACGTTCATTATTGTGCCTGCTATAAGAAGTGAATCAAAATGGCGGATTTGGCGGGAAGGTGTGAAAAAGGGCGGGAAAATGTAACATGGCTGCTCATGGACGGAGTGAGTCACATGATCACTAGACTGGAGAAGGAGGGAAAAATCTCTTCCCAAAATAATGTTTAAGCTGCTCTCACGGCCACAGATTTGACTCCACAGAAATAATCTGAACATCGAATTGTTGTAAATTTCGTGCTGCTCGCTCACATGTTACTGCTGAAGCTGTCAGACTTATAGTTTTGCCTCTGTGAGTTCAGATGTGTCAGGATCACACACCCACTGCCCCATTCACTCCCATATTAACTGAGAGTAGAAACTTCTTTTTTAAGTCGCTCAAATTGTCACTTTTTAAAACTGTATCCACACAAATGATGTATGTAAATGCTCAGAAAGACCTCAGGGTGCTTATGACCGTATCCATTTATTCATAGGGCACATAGTTTGCTGACAGCAATCTGTTGTTCGTTAAAGGCTTTCCCTCTCTCTCAGCAGTCCACCAATCAGAACAGCAGCTGGTTGCCGGGCAGAAATTCACCAGGCTGACTGTGATTAACCCAATTAAAAGTCTCTAATACTTTGTTAAAGCTCCATAAACCTCTTCATGGGGCCGGTCTTAATCATCAGACTGTTGTTATTGTCACTTTAAGGATGTAAAGCTCCTCCAGTTTCATGTGAAACCTTCATGTCAGTCTGTCATGTTTGTTAAATGTTACTGAAACGTTTCCTTCTTCTTCTCTTCCTGTCGTTATCAGAAGAAAAGCAAGAAGGGAGAGAAGAAGCAGAAGAAAAGCCGCCGAGATGAAGGAGGTGAGTGTTTGTGTCTGTGGGTTTCCTCCTCAGCTGTTCTTCTTCCTGTTCTCAAGATAAAATGACTCTGAGCTCTGAAAGCCTGTCGGATGAAAACGGTTGAACTTCCTGTTTCATGTCTGAGTCCTGATTGATTCACGCTGCATATTCATGAGTTTAAAGTCTCCATGAAACAGGAAGTAGAGTTCAGTTGACTTCATCATTTTTACCTGTTTCCTGTACAAACGGTCACGTTGTGGATATTGATAGGCGTTTACAGTCGTCATCACATTTAACATATGACGTGCCATTATCACATAGGACATGTAAATGGTAAATAGACTGTACTTATATAGCAACTTTCTAGTCTTACGACCACTCAGTGATTTTACACTACACACACTATTCACACACCAATGGCACAGCCTTCGGGAGTTTGGGGTTCAGTATGTTGCCCAAGGACATGCAGACTGGAGGGGATTGAACCAGGGATCAAAACGCCAATCATCTGATTGGTGGTCAACCCACTCTACCTCCAAGCCATAGGCACCGAACATGTCGTTATCACAATAAAACATGTTGTTATCACGATAGTTATTGGTATAACCTGCTGTTAGAACAATAATGTGTCATACATAATGTGTTTTTATAACAGTATAATGTATGCACATGATCATATATATGTTTTATGATTGATAATAATTAATAAAATCTGAAAAACTGTTTCGGATGAAGAAATCTTGGAAATGTATCGTTGTGTAATGACATCATTTTGTTATAAATCACCATGGCGATCAGTAAACTGATCCCAGAGCTGATCTAATGAACCTTTTGTCAGGCACGTTGACTTGTCATAGCAGGTAAATCACAGGTGGAAGTGATCACATTCAAACTGACTGCATTCCTCTCAGGTGAGCTACTTCAGGGCGCCGTGATGAGGGCGATGCAGGTTTACTGGGACACTTCACGGACTCCAGGAGGGGGACTCACCTGAGCTCCTGCTACGACAGTCCAAATGTCGGGCGTTAAAAAGGGGCGTGCAGATATGTAGATAATGTGGAGTGATACATGTAGTTAAAAGTCTCAGTGCGGTTATTATCTATATCAGCACTCATGAACCACTCTGGTCTAATTCCTCAATCTGAACTTCCCTCTGCATAATTAGTTTGATCTTGTTTATTTCAGAACCTGCAGTGACTCTGTGATGAGCCTGTGAAAGAAGTCTTTAAAAAAAGATTTGAAACAGCTGCTGTGGAAAATCTGATAAAACCACAAAGTGAAAAAAGTTCATGACCTAAATGTGTCTGTTTATGAGCCCAACGAGTTTCTGAACAACAAAACGTCCCGTCAGGTTACCGGATCAGCTGATTACAGGTTCACAGTGAAGCATCTGCTCCGACTCACCAGCGTCTGTCAACACTCACGTCAGCTCGTTTCCTGTTTCACGAGCAGACTGTTCAGTTTAAACGACTCGACTAGAAAGCGCTCCTTTAAAAACACGACGACGTCATCACACTGTGAATCACTGATCAGTGATCTGAAACTGAGCCCGAGCAGTTTATTCACACACCGTCCTGCTGCCACAAACACTCTGTGGATTAATCCACCTCTGAAAATAGTCCCCAACAATCAGAAACTAAAGTGAGCAGAAATCACTGAACGGTTCATGATGTAGCGAGACAGTGATAGTGTTATTATAATATGATAATATACTGATAAGGTGAAATATCTGACACTAAGTAAACTTAATAAACTTAATAATAAACAAATCATCTTGTTTATAGTAAATGTTTCGTGTTTAACTAAAGTTCATGAACCTCACCAACGTTCTCTCCATGTTTAAATGTTTCATAATAATAATAATAATAATAATAAATATAATAATAATAATAATAGTACTAATATTCATTTATTATTCTGTGTGATCCGTGTTGTTTCCTCATCAGTGTAACGGACAGTTGATCTGCAGACGAGCTGCGACACGTTTGTTCAGAATACAGAAAGAAAATAAACTCGTTATTATGAAACGATGCTTCAAAACAACGTTTGATAACGCAGTCAAACGTTTGATAACGTAGAGTCAAACGTTTCCTGAACTATTCATGTTTTTACAGTAATGATGCTTCTTTACAACCTGAGGTGAAGACATGACGTGTGTGTGTGTGTGTGTGTGTGTGTTTAGTTTAGTATGTGTGTGTGTGGTGTGTGGTCAGTGTGTGTGGTGTGTGTTAGTGTGTGTCAGCGTGGTGTGTGTGTGTGTTCGGCGTGTGTGTGTGGTGTGTGTGTGTTAGTGTGGTGTGTGTCGGCGGGTGGTGTGTGTGTGTGTCAGCGTTGTGTGGTTAGTGTGTGTGTTAGCGTGAGTGTGTGTGTCAGCGTGTGTGTGTGGTGGTGTGTTTAGTGTGGTGTGTCAGTGTGTTGTGTGTGGGTTAGTGTGTGTTGTCAGCGTGAGTGTGTGTGTCAGCGTGTGGGTGTGTGTTGTGTGTGTGTTTAGTGTGTGTGTTAGTGTGTGTGTAGTGTGTGTGTTTTTGTTGAGTGTGTGTGTGTGTCGTGTGTGTGTTTGTTAGTGTGGTGTCGGCGTGTGTCTACATGTCGATGATGTAATTGACAGGTTCAAATTAAATTACAGTCGGAAACGTTTCCTAAACGTTTCCTGAACGTTTGCCTGATTCATTTTAACCCTTCATCCTGAAGATACAGAGAACAGCTGGCGATGTAACTAAGTAATTTACCTCGTACAGCCTGTAGTAGTCCTTCCTGTACCCCGACGTGCTGCGTTCAGTACAAGTAACCTCGTGGTGTTTGCAGGTGACCGTGCGTCAGGTGAGCAGGACGTCTACCTGGAGAAGCAGCTGGAGCGCTTCGAGTGGCAGCTGAGGACGCTGAAGGAAGTGCTGTCAGCCAAGGGAACCGGAGAGGGCGGCGCTTCTGAAGGGCCACGCCGATGAAGAGCTGTGCGCCCTCGTCCTGAGCGTCCCGATAAGGTGAGGACGTCAAACCAGGTCCTGGCACAGTGGACCGTGTCGAGTGTCAGTTTATTCATAGACGACGATCGGCTCAGACAGCAGCTGTCCTCAGGTCACATGACCACCTCAGTCTGCAGCCAGCAGCTCGTGACCTCTGACCCTGTGTGTTTACATGTGTCCATCAGCTGATTCAATCTGAGTCTGTTTTATTCCAGGTGAAGACGGAGACGACAGCTGATCTGAACGTCCTCCATGAACACAAGAGTAAGACTGCCACTGAGAACACGAGAGACACGTCCAAGGTAAGACGGTCAAAAACCTGGACGTATCTTGTGACGTCCCCGCAGACTGTCTAAACCTGGACGTAGTCCTGTGACGTCCCCACAGACTGTCTAAAACCTGGACGTAGTCTCGGAGCGTCCCCGCAGACTGTCAAATCCTGGACGTAGTCTCTGTGACGTCCCCGCAGACTGTCTAAAACCTGGACATAGTCTCCGAGACGTCCCCGCAGACTGTCTAAATCCTGGACGTAGTCTCCGTGACGTCCCCGCAGACTGTCTAAAACCTGGACGTAGTCTCTGTGACGTCCCACAGACTGTCTAAAACCTGGACGTAGTCTCCGTACGTCTAAAACCTGTGACCTTTTGTCTTTGGTCTTTTGTCCCTCAGAGCTGCAGAGGACACATGACGCAGAGACGTTGAGCTGACTGGACAGTTGAAGCTGCTGAAAAAGTCCTGAAGGTAAATTGTCCTTCATGAGACAATTCGGCGTTCATGTGTGTCCGCTTCACGTGTCTCTGTCTTCATGTCTCGTTAAGGACAAAGTGGACGAGCTGACCGCAGACCTTCAGGTTTATAACGAGCTGAAGAGACGAGTGGACGAGTCAACGTTTAAGAAGGACCTGCAGAGGAACATCCAGGTGAGTTCAGGTGGACCTGGTCTTTACTGGACCTGGACGGCGCGGTCAGGAGCACTAACGGTCGTCTGTCCTCCAGGCCCACGGCAGCCCAGGTGCATTCTGGGAGTCTGAGCAGGAGTCTCTGCTGTTCGTCACGAGATGAAGACTGAGCGCGTGCAGGAGCAGAGCCAGGAAGCTGCAGCAGATGGACGCTCTGGTTGGTCGACGGCGTTTATCCACCTGCACACACCTGTCGGCTCCAACTTCCTGTTTGGTCATGTTCTCTCTCCTCTCCTCTCCTCTCCTCCTCCTCCTCCTCTCCCTCCTCCCTCCTCCCCTCCTCCCTCTCCTCCCCGCTCCTCCTCCTCCTCCTCTCTCCCCTCTTCTTCCTCTTCGTCTCTCCTCCCGCTTCCTCGTGCTCGCTCTCTCTGCTTTTCTTCGGTTCTCCTACCCTGGTCCTCGCTCTGTTATCCTGTTAAGTCTCTCCCCTCTTCTCTGTTCCCCTCACCACCTCTCCTCTCTGGTGGAAAGTCGTTGGAGACCAGGTGGTCGTGGTGTTGCAGCAGAACGAGGACTCAAGAGTTTCGGATTGAAAACCTGTCAGGTGGTCAGTTCATGAGTTTTCTTTTTCTTCTCCGCAGCAGCTCA
>NC_040011.1:9168408-9178408 GCF_000972845.2 Larimichthys crocea | reverse complement strand
GCGTGTGTGTGTGTGTGTGTGTGTGTGTTAGTGTGTGTGTTAGTGTGTGTGTCAGCGTGAGTGTGTGTGTCAGCGTGTGTGTGTGTGTTAGTGTGTGTGTGTGTGTTAGTGTGTGTGTGTGTTAGTGTGTGTGTTAGTGTGTGTGTTAGTGTGTGTGTGTGTTAGTGTGTGTGTCAGTGTGTGTGTGTGTTAGTGTGTGTGTGTGTGTCGGCGTGTGTGTGTGTGTTAGTGTGTGTGTTAGTGTGTGTGTGTGTGTGTGTCGGCGTGTGTCTACATGTCGATGATGTAATTGACAGGTTCAAATTAAATTACAGTCGGAAACGTTTCCTAAACGTTTCCTGAACGTTGCCTGATTCATTTTAACCCTTCACCTCCTGAAGATACAGAGAACAGCTGTGCGATGTAACTAAGTACATTTACTCGAGTACAGCCTGCAGTAGTCCTCCCTGTACTCAGACGTGCTGCGTTCAGGTACAGTAACCTCGTGGTGTTGCAGGTGACCGTGCGTCAGGTGAGCAGGACGTCTACCTGGAGAAGCAGCTGGAGCGCTTCGAGTGGCAGCTGAGGACGCTGAAGGAAGTGCTGTCAGCCAATGGGAACCCGGAGAGGGCGGCGCTCCTGAAGGGCCACGCCGATGAAGAGCTGTGCGCCCTCGTCCTGAGCGTCCTCGATAAGGTGAGGACGTCAAACCAGGTCCAGGCACAGTGGACCGTGTCGAGTGTCAGTTTATTCATAGACTCGATCCGGCTCAGACAGCAGCTGTCCTCAGGTCACATGACCACCTCAGTCTGCAGCCAGCAGCTCGTGACCTCTGACCTCTGTGTTTACATGTGTCCATCAGCTGATTCAATCTGAGTCTGTTTATTCCAGGTGAAGACGGAGACGACAGCTGATCTGAACGTCCTCCTTGAACACAAGAGTAAGACTGCCACTGAAGAACACGAGAGACACGTCCAAGGTAAGACTGTCTAAAACCTGGACGTAGTCTCTGTGACGTCCCCGCAGACTGTCTAAAACCTGGACGTAGTCTCCGTGACGTCTAAAACCTGTGACCTTTTGTCTTTGTGTCTTTTGTCCTCAGAGCTGCAGAGGACACATGACGCAGAGACGTCTGAGCTGACTGGACAGTTTGAAGCTGCTGAAAAAGTCCTGAAGGTAAATTGTCCTTCATGAAGACATTCATGTCGTTCATGTGTCGTCCGTCTTCACGTGTCTCTGTCTTCATGTCTCGTTAAGGACAAAGTGGACGAGCTGACCGCAGACCTTCAGGTTTATAACGAGCTGAAGAGACGAGTGGACGAGTCAACGTTTAAGAAGGACCTGCAGAGGAACATCCAGGTGAGTTCAGGTGGACCTGGTCTTTACTGGACCTGGACTCGGCTCGGTCCAGGAGCACTAACGGTCGTCTGTCCTCCAGGCCCACGGCAGCCCAGGTGCATTCTGGGAGTCTGAGCAGGAGTCTCTGCTGTTCGTCATCGAGATGAAGACTGAGCGCGTGCAGGAGCAGAGCAGGAAGCTGCAGCAGATGGACGCTCTGGTTGGTCGACGGCGTTTATCCACCTGCACACACCTGTCTGCTCCAACTTCCTGTTTGTCATGTTCTCTCTCTCTCCTCCTCCTCCTCTCTCCTCAGGTGGAGAAGAACCTGTCATTGGAGGACCAGGTGGTCGTGGTGTTGCAGCAGAACGAGGATCTCAGAGTTCGGATTGAAAACTGTCAGAGTGTTGTTCAGTGAGTTCTTCTCCTTCTCCAGCAGCAGCTCAGTGTGCAGGACGGCGGCGCCCCCTGCTGGACAGTTCACATCACAACACGCAGTTTGTCCTCAGTGATAACGCCTCATTTACATATTCAAACATCAAACTTAATTAAACTTCTGTGAGTCTTCACGCTCGGTGACCTTCAGACTTCTGTTCTGACCCGTCTGTTGTGTTCATCAGGGACTTGTCGAAGGAGCAGCAGGACCTGAAGGTGGCGCTGGAGAGGCAGGCGGTGATCAACCAGAAGCTTTCTCAGGAGAAGGAGCAGCTGATGTTCAAACTGAGGCACCGGGACTCGTGTCCGACCATCCACCTGCCCGCCATGGTCCAGGAGATCGCTCCCAGATGATGAGATCAGACCTGAGCGTGCACAGAACCCGGGCGGCCGAGTTCAGCTCACAGCTGGACTCTGTTACCGGGTCGGACATGTTTAACAGAACCACGCAGCATCACAGCCTGTGGTACTGTACTGACCCGGGAAAGGTCCGGACACGTCGACCCGTTTCATTTTATTTGTTTTTATTCTGACGGTCAGCTCAAACTGAGACGCCGTTCTTTAAGTTTTTTCAGTCACACCAGAACCAGAACCAGAACCAGAACGTCTCCCAGCTCGCCGGTTTACGTGAGACGTGTTGACCAATCAGGACGCTGCTGTGACCCGGCCTTCGTAACTACAACACACCTGATGAAGTGCCTGACGCTCACGTAACACCTGATCACACCTGATCACGCCGACATGATGATGGACTTCGTACATCGGTTCACGCTTCACGCTCAAACTTGACTGACTCGATCTTTGAGAAGCTCAGGTGATCTGAACACGCCGCTTCAGGTTTGTGGATGAAGTGCCTTACTCAGCGGCGAAGCTTCAAGAAGCACTTGAGTTGATTTTGTCGACGTCCGTTCGAGGAACTCCACGGTTCTTCTGAGAACTTTTTCATGTTGGCGGCGTGACAGCGAACAATCGTCTCGATTTCTTCAAGTTTAAGTTCCATCACGTGTTTCAGGTTCCACCAAACATCTCGGAGATCCTCGAGAATCCTCTCAGCTCTCGACTTTTTAAACCCTGTGGATTCACGACTGTGTCAACACTGAAACTGAACGAATCAGAAACACTCGAATCAGCCGTGATGTTCGTCGTCTGATCCCGGGTCGGTTCGCGTTAGCTTCTCTTAGTTTTACTTTTTAATGCAGAGCTGCTGTCGGGGATCACGCCACTTCACTTTGTGTCAGATGTTTAAAACTTTCAGTATTCATGAGCCGAAAACCAACAACCAATCACATCACACATTTTATTTTGGAGGTTTGAAAATGTTTTAAGAGTTGTTAGCATGCTGGCTAACCCGGTGATCGTCTCGGGTTGTAAAAGGTTCACGAGCTTCGTTACCTGTAGAACAAATGACGGGATGGATGCTAACGTGCTAACGTTAGAATTACCACCTGAAGTGATAGATCACCGTGGAAACACGTTACATGCTAATAACACGCTGTGAGCGAGTTAACGTGACAAGACGCCTCAACGTTATATCGCCATGGAAACGCCCACGAATAAAACACTTTTACCGTTAGCTTGTTAGCATTCAGTGCTAGTTACCGCTCCAGCACAGTTCAGATCAAACGTGTTTGTTCACGGCACAAATTTATTTTCAGTGTTTTAATTTAAAGTGTTAAATCCTCACTGGGGCGCTAACGCGTGGCTAGCTGGTAAAATGCAGCCGCTGTACGGCTACGTTGCTAACGGTTAGCTTAGTACCGGTTAATAAAGTCAACAGACGGTTAGGAGCTCGATCTCAGATCAATAATCTCAGATCAGTAATCTCAGATCAATAATCTCAGATCAGTAATCTCAGATCAGTAATCTCAGATCAATAATCTCAGATCAATAATCTCAGATCAGTAATCTCAGATCAGTAATCTTTGTTTTGTTACGTTTTGAAGATGTGAAAAATGTTTCCATGTTTTTCTGTTTTGATTTTTTTCGTTAACGTGACGACGGATTGATGAACGTGACGTTTGTGTTGCCAAAAAAACGATGAGTCATGTTGTGACCTTCTCCTTATGCACTGTCAGCACTTTGACCATTCACAGTTTGTGTAAGAGAGACTTTTTTTTTTTCATGTTGTAAAATTTAGAATTTCCTTCACTCGTGTATAAAAACTGATTTTTCCTTCTTTTGTTTTTGGCTTGACGAATAAAAAACTGAAACTGTCTAACGTCTGTTAATAATAATAATAATAATAATAATAATAATAATAATAACAATAATAACAATAATAACATGGTAACTGAAGTGGAACAATCACAGCTTCAGCACGTGCTGTACCAACAGAAGATGACCCCTGACCTCCAGGTTCACCAGTGACACGTGGATCCAGTCAGTGAATCAAACCCCACCGGCTCCGGTCCGGTCCGGTTCAGAAGCGGCTCAGCGCTGAATTCATTTTTTGACGGATGCCATGAGCTGACAGGAAGTCAGACACAGAAACGGCACAGAGAATCTGATGGATTTTCAAAATAAAACTCCTCCGTGCAAAGTGCCGGTGGTAAAACAGACAGAAGAGAAACAGATGAAGAAGACTGTGTGTGTGTGTGTGTGTCTGTGTGTGTGTGTGTGTCTGTGTGTGTCTGTGTGTGTGTGTGTGTGCGCTCTCCCTCCCTCTGGCCGTGAGTTACCATGGTTACAGGAAGGCCCTGAACTTTCTGTTGATCATGTGAAACAATGAAACTTGAAAAGTCCCAGTTTGATTTCACAGATTAAAAAGACAAAGTGTGATCAGCTGTTGAAGCATTTAAACTTGTTTATTAACACATTATGTTTATAAACATGTTTAGTAACACATTATGTTTATAAACATGTTTAGTAACATATTATGTTTATAAACATGTTTATTAACACATTATGTTTATAAACATGTTTAGTAACACATTATATTATAAACATGTTTATTAACATATGTTTATGAGAGCTGGAATCTTTTTGTGTCTTTCAGTAATGTAACATGTTGCCATCAAATCAAATCAAATCAAATCAAATCAATTTTTATTTGTATAGCCCAAAGTCACAAAGTACATTTTCCTCTGAGGCTTTACAATCTGTACAGGGAGTGACACCCTCTGTCCTTAGACCCTCGGTTCCAGTGAGGAAAAACTTGCCCACAAAAACCTTTAACAGGGAAAAAAGGTGGAAGAAACCTCAGGAAGAGCCACAGAGGAGGGATCCCTCTCCCAGGACGGACAGACGTGCAATAGATGTCAGTGTACAGAGCAAATCAACACAAACATATTGTACAATGACTGATAAAATGACAATGAATTACAATGACTGATAAAATGACAATGAATTATAATGAATGATAAAAATGATTACAGTAACAGATATGGTAGTAATAATGACAGTAATAATATATGTAGTGGGCGTCATGCAGGATCACAGCAGCAGCCACGATCCACGAGAACCTGCTGGACGTAAAAGGTTTAAAAAAAAATAGAGTTTTTTGTAAAAACAGTGAAGGTTGCAAATCATTCAAAAACAAGCCCAGGTCAGTTTCACAATCCAACAAAGCCACCAGCAATCCAGCCGCTCAAACAGCTCAAAAACAAGCGGATGGAGTGGTCAAAAACCCCCCCTAAAAAAACCGGGACGGAGTCTCCTGCTGTGGACGTCCCGGGTCCCCGGCAAACACGGCGAAACCGGGACGTAGTAGTCCGCCGGGACGTCACCACAACGCAAGACGGGCGAAAAACCTGGACGTATCTCCGTGACGTCCCCGGCAGAGCTGTGATCGTAAAAGCTGGACGTAGCCCCGTGAGCGTCCCCGCCCCCAAAAAGACCTGGCGAAAACCTGGACGTATCCTCCTGACGTCCCCCCCGCAGACTGTCAAAACGGGACAGAGCGCTCTTGCCACCTGTGACGTCCACCGACCACATCAGACTGTCGAAAAAAACTAAAACATGGACGTAGTCTCCTGAGAACTTCACCCGCAGACTGGCACCTAAAAAAAAACCTGGAGACGGAGTCCCGTGAACGTCCCCCCGCAACGGTATAAAACCTGGAAGTAGTCTCCCGTGACGGGGGTCCCCCTGCAGAGGACGAAAAAAAAAAGCAAGCAGGCAGTTTACTTTACTTTCAACTACTTTCCTTCCCTCTGTATGTAAATTCAGAGAAATACAAATGTGTGTGTGTGTGTGTGTGTGTGTGTGTGTGAGACCCAGACTCGACACCCCTGACCTCCTCTAAGTGTGTGCGTGAAGTGTTGAGCGGATGTAAAGAGATCTGTGTGTCAGTGTCTGTTTGACAAGCTGAGACAATACCTGAAACTGTGTGTGTGTGTCAGCCATGGGTCACAGCCTCTGCTGTCATGTCACAGTGTTCCCATGACACATCAGCCACCTGGAAACACCTGAAGACAGAGAATGACTCTGAACCGGCAGTGTCCAGTCTAACAGTGAACACAGCGACAGAACCTCTGAACCGGCAGTGTCCAGTCTAACAGTGGACACGGCGACAGAACCTCTGACCCAGCAGTGTCCAGTCTAACAGCGAACACAGCGACAGAACCTCTGACCCAGCAGTGTCCAGTCTAACAGTGAACACAGCGACAGAACCTCTGAACCAGCAGTGTCCAGTCTAACAGTGAACACGGCGACAGAACCTCTGAACCGGCAGTGTCCAGTCTAACAGTGAACACAGCAGCCTATCAGGTGGTTTTCTTGCCGGGTCTGGCTCCTGGCATCCTGGGCTGAGTCAGTTCAGTTAGCTACACGGCCGGTCCGGTCCGGTTGCTGAGCAGCCCCCTCGCCTCCTTACAGATACAAAGCTCAACTTTTACCAGTCTTATTTTATTGTGTTTGTTTATTTAAAGGGACAGTGCCACAGGCTAATCTCTGCCTGAAGTTGGTAGGTTGGTGTTAAGAAGGACAGAAAAAACTCAGACGACAGAGACAGAACTACAAACAGGGACACTGCACATTAACTCTTGTATAAAATGTGTATAGTGATAAAAGCCTGTGAAGGATCACAGTGAGCTCTGATCGCACTAGCTCGAAGCCACAGGACGTTTTGGTCAGATGTTTGTGGAAGCTGAGCTGAACTTCATTGGTGTTGACATGGTGGCATTTATGTAACGTTAGCTGTTTGGTCACGTTAACATGCTTACCGTTAGCTTAAAGATAACCTAGGTATGTTATGTATTTAATGCTCATTAAACACGTGAACATTCATTTGTTTCATGGATGGAAACTTTGAATGCTGCTGAGTGTTTCAGTCAACGTTAACGTTAACGTTACGTACGGATGCTAATATTTACGAACAGACGTAACCTCCGCGCTGCTCAGCTGTGATGAATCGATGTTAATATTAGTTTATTGATAGGGATGTAACGATATGAACCAATATGTTCACGATGTTTTGTTCACAATACGATTTTTTCACGATTTTATTTTCATCAAAATGAGCTACAGACAAATTATGAACAAATAAAATCTTTTTATTTGTAGGAGAAAAGTCTGAGGTGCTTCCTTTACAGAAACTCTCAAACAGTTTGTTCTTATGAAAAGTTAAACAACAAACAGAAATCTGCTTTATTCAGAAACAGTCTCTCAGTAAACTGATGTAACTGCTGTGATCTGCAGCTCGAGGCGGCGTAACGTGACTTTGCTTCTCACTGTGGCTGATAATATGCCGCTACATGTTGCAGTCTCTCTATGTTTCCATGCGGTTCTATTTGTGTATATATTGAATCTAAATTGCTCCACACAGCTGATTTGAAGCTGCTCGCTGCGTCCTCTGTTTCTTCCCTCGCTCTGTCTCCGTACCGACGTAGTGACGTGAGTCACATGACTTGACGTCTGACGTTGAACAAATGAATCACCGAGCAGTGACTTTTTTAAAATAACGTAAGAAAAAGAACATCCTACTTCTCTCGCATTCGCCAAGAATCACGATTCATATTTTCTGTCACTCGATGAATCGTCGTACCGATTTTTAATCATCACGATGCATCGTTACGTCCCTGTTTATTGAATGATGATGTCTGTGAGCTCGGTCTTTAGAACCTTCAAACTAAACGTGGAACGTGGCCGTGTTTGACTCCGTGCAGCTGCTGCGATCTTCAGACCGCCGTATCGTCACTGTGGCCGTTTAGCCGCGTCGCTAACCCCTCATCCATCGTTTGGAGGCGGGACATACGGAGACGCGGGATAAAGAACGCTGCAGTTATTTCCTGTTCGTATCGCCGCCTCGTTGGGCTCTAATGAGACGAGGCGCCTCTTCACGTGAAGAGGGCTCAGCAGCAGTTAGCTGGCTCCAGGCTGCGGGACAATAATCACATTTTAACTCAGCCTCACACCCGCGGACACGCACAATAACTCACACCACTTAATTCCTCCTTTCAGAGCGGCGATAAAACGCCAGAGGCAGAATTAATAGATGCTAATGGCCGGCTTCAATCAGAGCCGAGCGGGTCCAACTCTGCCAGCGAGGCCGATTAATTAACATGTGGAGGAGGAGGCGACACACTGAGGCAGGATGGAGGAGAAAGAGGCTCTGCGGTTCACACGGGCCTCCGCAGGGCAGCCCATTGAGGGTGGAGGCAGGGGGCCTTTGTGGAGCTTCCCGGGCCACAGTTAGAAGCTCCTGAATGGGCTGGCATTTGTCCTCCAGGTCCAGAAGCTGCACGGGAAGGTCCGAGGCCGCGCGGGTCGAATCAAGGCGCCGACGAGACCGAGACGCGTTCTTCTGTTCAAGACCTTTCAAAATAAAATGCAACATTTCTGACTTCAAACACGAACAAAGAGAAACGTGAGTTTAACACGGACACGTCAAACAGTGTCAAACATCAGTGTTCAGGCCTCCACCTCTCTGAGCCTCCACCTTTCTGAGCCTCCACCTCTCTGAGCCTCCACCTTTCTGAACCTCCACCTCTCTGAGCCTCCATCTCTCTGAACCTCCACCTTTCTGAGCCTCCACCTTTCTGAGCCTCCACCTTTCTGAGCCTCACCTCTCTGAACCTCCACCTCTCTGAGCCTCCACCTTTCTGAGCCTCCACCTTTCTGAGCCTCCATCTCTCTGAACCTCCACCTCTCTGAGCTTCCACCTCTCTGAGCCTCCACCTTTCTGAACCTCCACCTTTCTGAGCCTCCACCTCTCTGAACTTCCACCTTTCTGAACCTCCACCTTTCTGAGCCTCACCTCTCTGAACCTCCACCTTTCTGAACCTCCACCTTTCTGAGCCTCACCTCTCTGAACCTCCACCTTTCTGAACCTCCACCTTTCTGAGCCTCCATCTCTCTGAGCCTCCATCTCTCTGAGCCTCCACCTTTCTGAACCTCCATCTCTCTGAGCCTCCACCTTTCTGAGCCTCCATCTCTCTGAGCCTCCACCTTTCTGAACCTCCATCTCTCTGAGCCTCCACCTTTCTGAGCCTCCACCTTTCTGAACCTCCACCTTTCTGAGCCTCACCTCTCTGAGCCTCCACCTTTCTGAACCTCCACCTTTCTGAGCCTCCACCTTTCTGAGCCTCCACCTGCCGCAGGAGGTTTGGGTAAAGTTTGGTTCAGGTTGTAAGAAGGTTGGAGTACGATGAGTAAAGGATCGTCTACGTCACCTCCACCTGTGAAGGTGACGTCTGTCCGTAGACGCTAACAGCTTCACTAGCTAACGTAACGAAGCACGGTAACCACGGTAACGGAGTCGGCGTGAACCAGGAGGCTAACGAAGTTTAACGTCGTGGTTACGTGTCCGCGACTCACTGCAGATAAAAAATTATATTATTCAAATCTGACCTCAATGTTTCTGATTGTTCACCTACAAACTGTGTGTGTGTGTGTGTGACTGTGTGTGTGACTGTGTGTGTGTGACTGTGTGAGTGTGACTGTGTGTGTGTGTGTGACTGTGTGTGTGAGTGTGACTGTGTGTGTGTGTGTGTGTGAGTGTGTGTGTGTGTGTGTGTGAGTGTGAGAGCGATTTGTTATCTTTCTGTGTTTCCTTTGACCTTTGACCTATGGGGTCAACTGTGTTGTTCTGTGTCAATTGACCTGTCACTCTCACACACACACACACACTCACATACACACACACTCTCACACACACACACACACTCACATACACAGTCACACACACACACACACACACTCAGTTAAAGTTTCTTTTTTAACATTTAAACATAAATATTAAAGTTTCAGATCAGTTTTATTTATATTTGAAACTGATTCATTGATTAATGAAATAAATAAAATCAATAAT
>NC_040011.1:9114959-9168398 GCF_000972845.2 Larimichthys crocea | reverse complement strand
ATGTCACCAATTCATATTAATTAAGTTTGTCACTTACACCTCCACCTGTAAAGGCGGAGGTGTCGTGACGTCTGTCCATAGACACTAACAGCTTCACTAGCTAACGTAACGAAGCCAGCGTCCCGTTAGCATGAGACTGTGCACGGTAACCACGGTAACGGAAGTTTAACGACCTGAAGCGTCGTCGTGGTTACGTGTCCGCGACTCACTGCAGATAAAAAATAATATTATTCAAATATGACCTCAATGTTTCTGATTGTTCACCTACAAACTGTGTGTGTGTGACTGTGTGAGTGTGTGTGTGTGTGTGTGTGTGTGTGTGTGTGAGTGTGTGTGTGTGACTGTGTGTGAGTGTGTGTGTGTGACTGTGTGTGTGAGTGTGACTGTGTGTGAGTGTGACTGTGTGTGAGTGTGTGTGTGTGACTGTGTGTGTGTGTGTGTGAGCGATTTGTTATCTTTCTGTGTTTCCTTTGACCTTTGACCTATGGGGTCAACTGTGTTGTTCTGTGTCAATTGACCTGTCACTCTCACACACACACACACACTCACATACACACACACTCTCACACACACACACACACTCACATACACAGTCACACACACACACACACACACACAGTTAAAGTTTCTTTTTTAACATTTAAACATAAATATTAAAGTTTCAGATCAGTTTTATTTATATTTGAAACTGATTCATTGATTAATGAAATAAATAAAATCAATAATTAAAATAAATGAAAAATATTTTGAAACCAGCAAAAACTTAAAAAATAGAAAAACTGAAAAGTTTCAGACAAAAACTTTATTTTTTTATTGACGCGTTACGTCCATCGGCTCGATGCAATGTAAGGGAAACATTGATTTAACGTTAGTTTATTGTTGATTTAACGTTAGTTTAATGTTGATTTAACATTAGTTTATTGTTGATTTAACGTTAGTTTAATGTTGATTTTAATGTTTAGAATTTTGTGACGCGTGTTTCACGTTGAAATCGTCACACGTCAGATCATTTGACATAACAGCAGAGAAACTTCCTTTTAAGGACTTCCTGCTCAGATCCTGATAAATAATTTACAATCAGAGAAACTTCATATTTAAATGTTTTCAATTATTTAAATTATTTTTGAGTTCAAACTTCTGTTGGCCGTGTTCGGCCCGTGGGCCTCAGTTTGAACATGAAGCAAATCATGAATAAATAATGAGGAGGATTTTAATTATTCAGAATGATTTTTAAATCAGACAAACTTTGACTTGTGATATTATTTACAATATTATCATAATAATAATACTCTAAAATAATAATAATAAAAATGTGTCGGATTCCTTTCTTCTAAAATGATTTGTTGACAAACTTAATTAATATGAATCCGTTTGAACTCCGTGACGTCACTGATGGCTCATTAATATTCAGTGATGGAGAAAAGTTGAAAAACTTTTTGAATATTTTTGGATATTTTGTAACTGAAGCTGATGAAAGTGGAAATACTTGAAGTACTTAGTTACTTCAGTAAACTCAGTTACTTTCCATCATCATCTTCATCATCTTCATCATCCTCACCTTCCTCCTGTCACTCATGTCCCATCATCCTCCTCTTCCTCTCCGTCATCCACTCAAATCAACAAAATGGCTGTCGGAGTGGGCTGCTCTGCGCATGCTCAGCGCACCTCTGTCGGAGGGCAGGGCAGGTATCCGCGCGCTCCGCAGTCTCCGGCTCAGACTCCGGCATGAGGCGGCAGGAGGAGTGAGGAAGCACCGACTGCTCAGAGCCCCGCTGCCCGCCTCTGCGCGCTCGAACCCGGCCGCTGCTGCTCGGAGGACCCGCCGCACTCTGCCCGGACACTTTGCGGGACTTTGCGGGATTTTTCTCGTTTTACGGAGCGCGGGAGAGACACCGCCCCGCACACAGGTGAGAGGAAAGTTCAGCCGCCTCCAGGTGCAGCAGTCAGGGAGTGCGCGCGGCTTTTACGCACGGGAGGACTGTTGTGGAGAGTTATGGGTCTCCGGGGGAAGCTGCGCATCTGAGGACAGGACCGAACCGGACCGACTGGACCCGATCTGCTCACATCTTCACCCTCTCCCTCACCACAATGTTCCAGCACAGCAATAACAAGAAGTGCTTCACCATCGAGGCTCTGGTCGGGAAGGAGGCGATCAGCCACGGAGGAGGAGGCGGCTCCGGGGATGAGCCCATCCGGCCCACGGCGCTCAGGTTCCCGGAGTCCCTGCATCCCGCCGCCGCTGCTGCTGCAGGGGTGTTCGGCTCCTGCTTCCAGGGCAGCAGCGGGAGGACTTTGTACTCGGCCGGGCCGGATTTGGTGCTCCAGGAGCCCGGGCCGCACACGCAGAGCCCCGGCGGGCTGCCGCTGCACCCGCTGCAGATCCCCCCGCAGAGCTTCTTCAGCCCGCAGCACCGGGACGCGCTCAGCTTCTACCCGTGGGTGCTGCGGAGCCGGTACCTGGGACACCGCTTCCAAGGTAAGGACGGGAGGGACGGAGGGAGGTTCTGGTTCTGATCCGGGATTAATTTCATGTTTTCATGATTTGATTCAGAAATCAGGTAAAAAAATAAATTTATGACGAAAAAAAGATTAAAAAAGAATCTTTAAATTAATTTAATGTGAATTAATTTATCAACAAATGATTTGATTCGATCTTCATGAAGTTTCCTGTCAGAAAATCAGATTCATGTTTTTTCTCCTTCAGTTTAAAATATTTAAAATTCTCATCACATTAAAATCTCATCTTCATCTCTTCAATAATCAGTAATAATCAATAATAATCAGTGATAATTCATCCTGTTTGTAACAAATGAAAAATATTTCGAGGCGTCATCAGGATAAATAGTTTGTTTCAATACTGTTTGTTGTATAATAATAAAATATATTTTAATATTTGTTCAAAAACATTTTATTTAAATTAACCGGAAACATTTTGACAGTTTAAAATATAAATTACATTTTAAATTCAAGTTTTTGTTTGAGAATTAAAGAAATAATCAAATTAAACTCGTTTCAAATTTAGTTGAAACAATAAAAATCTCATGAAGTCAGTTTGAGTTGAAATAAAAATGAAATATTAAAGTTAAACTTCGTTTTCTTTAAATCTTTTAAATAAAGTTTTAATTTAAATCTGATTCACTGATTAATTTTCAGCTGATTGAAGAAAAAAGATGATTATTGATTATTGATTGTTTTTATTGCCACGTGATGAAGCAGCGGCCTGAGCATCATCTTCATCATCTTCATGTTTCTGATCATAAATAAGATTTCATTAATAAATAAATTGATCTTCATCAGAAATCATTCAAATATTTCAATAAAAAAAATAATGAGAAATTCAAAACCAAAAAACTTTATTTTTATTTGATTCAGATAAAAAATAAAAATCAACATTTTTTTTACAAAATAAAAATGAAAATAAAGTTTGAATGAAAAAAAGCGTTTGAACCATTTTGAGAATTAAAAAACAAAAATCTGAATAATGAATTATAATAAAAATAATAACTATAAATAAAGTGTTTCTGTTTTAACTCTTTAATGTTTGATCTTCTCTGATCAATGATCCATAAATCTAAAATATCAATAATCTTTATTAGAAACATTCTGAATTATTATTTTATTAAAAACTTTTAAAACGTTTTATAGTTTATCTGAGCTCATGAACATTAGAACATTAAAGTCACATTAATTAACACTAAAGCTCGTTATAACCTCAGTGTTCGTCTTCATAGGAGGTTCTGAAAACGTTTTTACAGCGTTTGTCAAATGTTACAGTAACTTCCTGTTTGTAAATCTGTGGCTGTCGACCCAAACGAGGCCTCAGAGCTTCGTTAAGAGTCCCAGCAGGAAGTCTCTCACACACACACACACACACACACACACACACACAGATTAAAGGTCTTCGTGGTGTTTTTGTTTAAATTTGAACGTTTCGTCTCGAGTCTCTTCACGATGAAAATGTTTCTCTGATTTTTAATCATCGTTAATGTTCATGCTTCATCACGTTAATTATCATCTCATTTATTTAAATCGGTTTAACGTCTTTTGTCTCGTCTCAGCGTCTCCAAACCGGATAAACGTCGTCATCAAAAACACGTTTCATGTTTCATGGAAAACCTTCACGCAGCGTTCGAAGTATTTTAAATGACAGACTGTTCATGTACTTATATTTGTCGTATTTCTATGTAAATAAAACTGTTTATTTTGACAGATTTATTCAGTAACATGAAATAAAACACAAAACGTGAAATCAGAAGTACAAACGTGATTTTACTGTAATATTCTTCTACTATGGTTCTCTTCATTTTTCTAATATTTCATGGCAAACCTTCATGCGGTATTTTACACGTTAATTAAACAGCAAAAAACATCAAAAGAAACATTTTGTCGTTTAATTAAAAACGTAAAAATATTGTATGAATGTTGCATAAAATGAAGGTTTACAGTGTTTTACTGTAAAATTTAAAGAACTTAATTTTCATGGTAATAAATCAAATCAATTAATGTCAAACGAACAACATGGAAATCAACTTTAACATCCTTTCACCGTAAAAATTAGAAACATAACGAGTTTTTAAAAACGTTTTGGAGGCTTCACTTGCGTCCACCATGTTCTCAGCTGTGATTGGCTCTAAACTCGTGATGTCACGGATCCTTCAGCAGGTGAAACAAACTCAGTGACATCACAGCGAGGAAACAAAAACACGTTTCCCGTCTGACTTCCTGTCTGCGGCGCTCTGCTCTGATTGGTTAATGATCTAAATATAATTTAAAGTTTTCGCTGTTCTGGAGCTTTTATTCACGTCTCATGATCTTCATCAGCAGCTAAAGTTTGTTGTGACTTCCTGTTTGTGTTGAGCTTTTATTGTGAAATTATCTTTTGAGCAGGTATACCCATCATGCATCATCAAATCACCTCTAATGCCGCGTTTTGAGCTTTGAGGACGGATTCACAGATTCACGCTGTCAAATCAAACCTGCCAACACTGCTAGCTACGTTAGCTTGTCTGCTAATTAGAACAGTTAGTTAACGAGCTAATCTACATAAATTGCTACAGTCACATCTGCGTGTGTTTGTTTATTAGTTATTAGTCGATTGGTCTCTCCTCCGTGGTTGCTGAAAGCTGAATGTTTACACTAGACAGTGAACAAGGTTTTTCTTCCCGTCTTCCTGTGGGTCTCTTCCTGTGGGTCTCTTCCTGAGGGTCTCTTCCTGAGGGTCTCTTCATGTGGGCGTCTTCCTGAGGGTCTCTTCATGTGGGCATCTTCCTGTGGGCGTCTTCCTGAGGGTCTCTTCATGTGGGCGTCTTCCTGTGGGTCTCTTCATGTGGGCGTCTTCCTGTGGGTCTCTTCCTGTGGGCGTCTTCCTGAGGGTCTCTTCCTGAGGGTCTCTTCCTGTGGGCGTCTTCCTGAGGGTCTCTTCATGTGGGCGTCTTCCTGTGGGTCTCTTCATGTGGGTCTCTTCCTGTGGGTCTATTCCTGTGGGTGTCTTCCTGAGGGTCTCTTCATGTGGGTCTCTTCCTGTGGGTCTCTTCCTGTGGGCGTCTTCCTGAGGGTCTCTTCATGTGGGCGTCTTCCTGTGGGTCTCTTCATGTGGGCGTCTTCCTGTGGGTCTCTTCCTGAGGGTCTCTTCATGTGGGTCTCTTCCTGTGGGTCTCTTCCTGTGGGCGTCTTCCTGAGGGTCTCTTCCTGTGGGCGTCTTCCTGAGGGTCTCTTCTTGTGGGTCTCTTCCTGTGGGCGTCTTCCTGAGGGTCTCTTCGTGTGGGCGTCTTCCTGTGGGTCTCTTCTTGTGGGTCTCTTCCTGTCGGTCTCTTCCTGTGGGTGTCTTCCTGAGGGTCTCTTCATGTGGGCGTCTTCCTGTGGGTCTCTTCCTGTGGGCGTCTTCTTGTGGGTCTCTTCCTGTGGGCGTCTTCCTGTGGGTCTCTTCTTGTAGGTCTCTTCTTGTGGGTCTCTTTATGTGAGCGTCTTCCTGTGGGTCTTTTCCTGTGGGTCTCTTCTTATGGGTCTCTTCCTGTGGGCGTCTTCCTGTGGGTCTTCGGGTCTGGCTGCTTGTTTTTGATTGGCTTGCAGAGTGTGACGTCTGAATCCAGCTTTAGTTTATAAAAATTAATAGTCAACATTCTTTAATTAAGCAGCTTTATCGAAGCCGGCGCTCGCTCATTGTCATTGACTCTCTCTCTCCCAAATTAAACTTCTTCATGTTTCTATTTTAAGTTTCAGTCAGACTGAGATTTAGAAGCTGCTCCATGAAATAAACAAAGGTAGAGTTCATATAGATAATAAAAGTAGAGACACAGAAAGGTTTTATTTGATTCATCCATCAGAGGCAGCTGCCAAAGTGTATCAGAATATTTAAATGTTCAAAAAGTTGTAATATTCTGAACATTTTGTAAGTCTAAAAATGTTCAAAAACGCTGGAAAAAAAGTTTAAAATGTTCAATTTTTTTTTTTTAGAAACATTTGACAATTTTGGAATTCTAAAATGTTCAAAAACGTTTTTTAAAAAAAAGATAAATATTCAAAATATGTTTTTTTTAATTGTGAATTTTATTCAAAAACGCTGAAAAAACGTTTAAAATGTTCAAATAAAAAAATATTCAAAATAAAATTAAATGATGATTTATTTTTTTGGGAAAATTTGTCAAATTTTCTCCCAAAAAAATGATAAAAAAACAAAAAATTTTAACGTTTTAAAATATTTAAAATGTTGAAAAAAAGTTTTTATATTTTGAACTTTTTAATCATTTTTGAACATTTCTTTCAAAAATGTTCAAAAATGTTGAAAGCTCTGGGAAAGGAGGAAGTTGACCATGGGTTGCTCAGCTGTGATTGGAGAAGAGAGAAAAAAGGGGGCGTGGCTTTGAGCTGCACTTGTATAAATTAGTAATATTGTTATTATATATATTAATATCCTCATTTAAAGTAATCAAGTAGGAATACTCATTACATTTGAGCAGCTTTGTTCAAACTGTCGTTTTTTTTTGTTTGTCTTCGTCCTGATTGTTTTCGACTCGTCTTCACGGAACACCACACACACACAGTCTCACACACACACACACTCTCACACACACACACACACAGCACACACACACACACACACAACACCCACACAGTCACACACACACACACAACGTCACACCACACACACACACACACACACAATTCACACACACACACATCAACACACCACACACACACACACACACACACCACACACACACACTCAACTCTGACAGGTCTGGACTCGTCGGTGTCGGGGGACTCTGATGTTCCATCTGCTCTTTTTATCTTTATTTCTTTTTTTATCCGACAGAAAATTTTCAACATTTTTATTTTTATTTACTTCAGTTTCTTCTTCTTCTCGTTAATGACAGACAGGACGTTCAGTTTAAATATAATTTAATAATAAATTTCGTTTCAGTGTCAGCTCAGATTTAGTGTTTTTGTTTCCCATGATGCACTCATTCTATGAATCACTCACTCATTCCCTACCAGGGAAATAAATGTAGTGTATGTATAATGAGCTCAACAGAAAAAATGTTCGGACACTTTCGGACACTTCTCTTGGCGCCGGTAATTACGTCATTGCTGTCGCACAATTAAAACGTACCACATTAATGTCGTCTTTGTCCATTTACTACTGCATTTTTATTAAATTAGAGTCTTTTTTACTGTCCGTATGTTTTTTTCGTGTTTGTTTTCTATTTAAGCATCATCCTCATCCTCTCATCCATCCGCCGAAAAAAAAACATACACCGTTATTTTAGAAAACTCATGTAGCGCTATAGAAATGCCATCTACTGTCAGTCTGGCTGTTTGTGTTTTATCAATAATTCAATTATTTACTTTTTATTTACTTTTTTATTTCAATTTATTTCAATTTATTTCCTTTCCGCGCCCAGAGAACTTCTGGCAATGCATGATGGGATATCTTGCTTCGGTGACCATCGGATGTTCACTACATCTCGCGGTGAATTGTGGGATACATGCAGTGACACTAAACATTCGGACACCACTACAACATGGCGTGGTCACTACAGAGTGGTTAGGGAGTGATTTCAGACACAGCCTGTGTTTACGTCAGTCTTCTTCTTCTCTGACAGTTAAAACGCAGGATGTTTAGTCCTCCAGCCTTCTTCTTCTGTTGTTTGTAGATTTCTCGGTTGCAGAAAAACTTTTTATTTTGGTTTCCTCGTCTCCTCGTCTCCTCCTCGTCTCCTTGTCTCCTCGTCTCCTCCTCGTCTCCTCCTCCTCTTCTTCTTCTCTCCTCCTTCGTGCATGTTGGAGTTCAGAAATGATGAATTTTAGCGTTAGCCGCGTTAGCTGCTGCAGTGAGTTTGATTGACAGGTCGAGTTTCATAATCAGCTGCTTCTGTTTACATTCTTCTTCTTCTTCTTCTTCTTCTTCTTCTCTTTCGTCTGTCGTCACAGCAGCTGAAGCCGTTTGTCAGTGAGTCCACTGACAGGAAGTGTCTCCTCGTCTCCTCATGTCCTCGTCTCCTCATGTCCTTGTCTCCTCGCCTCCTCGTCTCCTCGTTTGTAACTTCATTTTAAAAGACGTGCTCAGACAAAGTCAGTTCAGTTTGAACGTTATTTTAATGTTTTCTCGTAACGTTAGCGTAACGTTGATGCTGAGTGTGGAAAACTCGACACAGTGAAACTTTGTGATGTCATCGCGTACCGTGTTCGGGTTTCACGTCAAAGTGAATTTTAAAGTTTCTTCTTCTGTGGTCGTTGTCCAGAGTGTGAGGGAGGACTTCCTGTTGTCACCTGCTGCTGATAAAACTGCTAAACCTTTCAAAATAAAAGTTCTGTCGAGCTTCAAACAGGAAGTTTCATGTTGAACTCGTCACATTAAAGCTCGTCACGATCTGCAAACAGAAATCTGTCGGACACAAAACGTTTCCTGGCGTTTGATCTTCAGGAAGTTTCAGGAAGTTTCAGAAAGTTTCAGAAAGTTTCGTCTCGTCGGCTGAAGCTTCTCGTGGTTTCCTGTGTTTTCATTGGTTGGCTGCGTCGTCTCGTGAAGCGTCACCTCGGGTTGTTTTTAACCGTCACATTTGCAAAGCGAGGCGCCTGAACGCCCCGCGAGTCACGGCGCGGTGCGTTTGCATATCAATGAGACGCTAACGTTAGCACGTCCTGCACGCCATCATTGTCCCGCTCGCCGCCTCCGAGCCGACACAGCAAACCGACTGCTTTGCGTGCGGCGTGTCGGCGGCGGCTCCTTTCAGACGAGCTGCAGCGGTTGAAGAAGTCAAGCGTGAATTTGTTTTTATGTAAAATAGATTTTTGAAACATTTACGTGAGATTTCAATAAACGGTCAGAAAAATAAAAGCTCGCGCTGAAACGTCGGTTTGAGGCGAGAACACAAAGACAAAGTCAACGTCTCTGCGGACTCGAACTCACGAACTCACGTCTGATAAACAAATTAGCTTCTTTTTTCTAAATGCGACAAACCGCTCAAAGAAAATCAGACGAACCTCAACGGACAAAATGTTTTCATGACGTCTGAAACTTGAATCGACTCAAACTAAAAAAGATTTCCATCAACGAAACGACAAAGAAAAGTTGAATAATCGAGAAAAAGAACAAAAGAAAACAGAAACTTTCAAACTTTATTTCAAACTAAAATAATCTGACTTTAAGTCAGCGTGAACCGTCTCGGACACGACGAGGACGACGAGCTCTGAAAAGTCAAATAAACAGTTTTCATCTTAAATCAGCTCATGCAGAGTTTTTGTTTTCTTTGTGTCCTTGAAGGCACCACGTGTCACCTGACCTCATCCTTTAATTAATAATTAACATTTCTGTACTAACATACAGACGACTGATTGGTCGGACTTCACGTCTGTCAGCTGACTCGTGTTTCGTCATTTCTCACTTTAAATGTTTTTGGTTTTGAGACGTTTCAAACATTTAAACGTGTTCGTCCATTTTAAACTTTAAAGAGTTTCAGCTAAAATCATGAAAAATGTATAATTAATAAATAAATAATAATCAAATATCTACAAAACAATAAAATAAATAAATAAATAAATCTGATCATCAAAATAATTTGTTTAATTTTTGATTAAAAACACACACACACACACACACACACACACGCACACACACACACACATCGTGTTTATCTTCTTTTTGTCTTCATTCAAATTTTTTCTGTCAAACTGAAACCAGTTCATGAACTGCAGGTTCTGCTGTTAACCTCTGTGTTCTGTTCTGTCCGTGTTCTGTCCGTGTTCTGTTCTGTCCGTGTTCTGTGTTCAGCAGAGGACAGCAGTCCGGAGAACCTCCTCCTTCACGGTCCGTTCTCCAGGAAACCCAAACGGATCCGGACGGCGTTCTCCCCGTCTCAGCTGCTCCGACTGGAGCGAGCCTTCGAGAAGAACCACTACGTGGTCGGAGCCGAGAGGAAACAGCTCGCCAGCGGACTGTGTCTGACCGAGACGCAGGTAGGCATGATGGGAAACCCAGGGCATGATGGGAAACGTCATGTTTTCATGTCATTAACATAAAAAGTCAAAAACGTGAAGGAACGAATCAAACGTGTCAACATAAAAAAAACCCCAGATGAAGACACGACAGGCTCAGCGTGGACCAATCATGTATGAAGACAAAATAGAAACAAACAAAACTTCAATTTTTACATAACAAAAGTCAAACAAAACAGCAAAAAGTGTTTTTTTAATTTTATTATTATTAAATTAAATGATAGAAAATGTCAAATTCTCCAAATATTCTGAATTATTTTATAATTATTTTATAATATTCAGCATCATCTAAAATCTAGATTTGAAATGATGAACGATTAAAAACAAACAACTTTGAAATGTTCATAAAATCAATAAAACATCTGATCTGTGATCAGTCTTCAGTCTGTCAGACAGTCTTAGAGACTGGAAGCTGGTCTGTCGTCAGTCTTCAGTCTGTCAGACAGTCTTAGAGACTGGAAGCTGGTCTGTCGTCAGTCTTCAGTCTGTCAGACAGTCTTAGAGACTGGAAGCTGGTCTGTCGTCAGTCTTCAGTCTGTCAGACAGTCTTAGAGACTGGAAGCTGGTCTGTCGTCAGTCTTCTGGCGTCAGAGGAAGTGAGTCGTGGGTTAGTCACGCTCCCTCCGCCTTTTCTCACGGATGATTGACAGCGTTTGTCTTCAGGTCGTCACGGTGATACGAGCCCGACGCCAGCGAGCCGCGTGAATCATCTTCGATTATTTATGAGCTCATCTCACAGAGCGAAGCTCGTCAATCAGCGCTCGTTAATCAGATGTGAATTAGAGATTTTGCAATTGTTGGACGTTAACGAGCTTCAGACAGAAACAAACGATTCTGCTGAGTCAGATTCAACGTGAAGCTCAAACTGAACTTTGTGAAATAATCTTTAATACACGAAGACGTCTGTTTGTTATGGTCATTAAAAAAAACTAACTTCCTGAACACGTTCAAATGTTGTTCAAGTGTTGTTCAAGTGTTGTTCAAATGTTGTTCAAATGTTCTTTAAATGTTGTTCAGATGTTTGACTTCGTTACTTCATGATGAAGTTTTTAAACGTGTCACTGAATCTGATCTGAGCTCAGCGACAGATCGAGCAACACGAGTCAGACGTGTTCAAACATGCAGCATCAGTACCACAGTACTGCAGGAGTACTACAGGAGTATTACAGCACTGCAGGAGTACTACAGGACTCCTGCAGTACTACAGGAGTACTGCAGGAGTACTACAGGAGTACTACAGTACTGCAGGAGTATTTCTACTTCTAAATGATGTTTTAAGTATCAGCAGACAGACGTGTGTGATCGTCCATGAACGTGTTTAAAGGGACACTTCATGATGGTTACAGTGTATTTGTACACACTTTATGTAGTACCTGCAGTACATGTACTGCTGCATGATGGAGATCATTTGCATTAATCAGATACTCCACGCTCTGAACATGAAGCTGTTATGAAACACACACACACCTGTCTGTCTGTGTGTCCGTACAGGTGAAGGTGTATAACTCACCTGTCTGTCTGTGTGTCCGTACAGGTGAAGGTGTATAACTGACCTGTCTGTCTGTGTGTCCGTACAGGTGAAGGTGTATAACTCACCTGTCTGTCTGTGTGTCCTTACAGGTGAAGGTGTGGTTTCAGAACCGCAGGACGAAGCACAAGCGTCAGAAGTTGGAGGAGGAGTCACCTGAAGCTCAGCAGAAGAGGAAGGGAAGTCAACACGTGAACCGCTGGAGAGCGGCGACTCAGCAGCCGGGCGGCGGCGACGACGTGGACGTCATCAGCGACGACTAGACTGCAACACACATTTAACACACACACACACACACACACACACACACACACACACACACACACACACGCACACACGCACACTCTCTCTGACAGTGGAGTCCAAACACCTGTCCAGGTGCGTTCAGGTGCTTTTCTCACACGTTTAAAGCAACAGGCTAACTGAGCTAAACGACCCCTGATGTGCCGCAGACCTCTGCTGTGAGAAATGAATAATTAACTAATTAATTGCTACAAAATAAGAGGCCGAGATTTCAAAATAAAAGTCAAAGGTTGTCAGGCTATACATTTCAAAATAAAAGAAATTACTTTTATTTTGGCATTTGACTACTCAAAACGAGTAATTATACAGGATATGACATCAGAGGCGTTTCCTGTTTGCAGGCGCCTCAAATCTTTATTTAGTTTGACGACGGCTCAAATTTATTTGAATTAAAGAAGAAGTGATCACACACACACACACACACACACACACACCTTCCTGAGGACTGATGGTGTCCCTGAAGGAGGAGGAGCTTCAACAAACTGTCATTTCCTGTTGGACCGACGCGTGGACGCGATGATGCGTTCACTGACTGAACACTCGCTCGGTGGATTTTGGTGCCAAACTTTAAACCAGCGCCCTGAAAAAGACGATTAACTAACGAGGAGCCGCTCGGACATCGTCAGCTTCCTCCAGCAGGAGAGAGGGAACGTTTGTTTAACGTTCACCGCCAACGTTTGTTTAACGTTCACCGCCAACGTTTGTTTAACGTTGCTCATCTGTCTGTGACGTTCTCCGTCTGTAACGAGCTCAGAATCATTAAATGAAATCAGACTAATTGTCCTTCAGGTGAGGCTGCGTGTTCATGGTTCAGGTGCAAAACGTCTATGACGTCATGACCCAAAGCCTCATGGGAAATGTAGTTTTCAGGTTTTGGTTCAGCTACAGAACAACAATGTCCCAGACTGATGACGGCTTTAAGGTGGACTTTAAACTTTAAGGTGGAAATCTTCACTTCCTGTCGGAGGAAACTGTAAAAAAAACAAGAAAAAAAAAAACAGCTGAGACGATTTTCCAGATTTGTCTTCACGTGTTCGTAACGAAGGAACATGTCACGCTTAAAGATCTGCAGGAATGTTCCACCTGTCTCTGACGGGGGTTGGCGTGCGGCGCCTTGCTCAGCGGCACTCCGGCTGGTCTGTTTGGACGTTTGTAGTTTTTTGTTTTTTTTGTCTTTTTGGAAGCAAAAGAAAAAAGTTGTAGGTATTTATGTAAAAAAAGTATTCTATGCATCCGACGTGTAAATATGGAAATAACGACGATAACGAGTGACTGTTTGTTTTTCATCCGTTCATCTGTTTGTTTCTTCTTCCTGACAGATTTACCTCATCACCTCCTTATGTAGCACTTCCTCCTCTTCTTCTCTTCTTCTTCTTCCTCCTCTTCTTCTTCTTCCTCTTCTTCCTCCTCTTCTTCTTCCTCCTCCTCTTCTTCCTCCTCTTCTTCCTCCTCTTCCTCCTCCTCTTCTTCCTCCTCTTCTTCCTCCTCTTCTTCCTCCTCTTCTTCTTCTTCTCTTTCTTCTTCAGATCTATTTTTTCATCGTTAGGATGAATGCACTAACTGTACGACTCGTTTCCTCTGACGAGGAGAAGAAACGACAGCAGATTTGTACTTCCTGTGTTCAGATTTGAAAAAAATATAAATAAAATGAATTCAGATCAAAAAGTTTCGTTCACGTGATTCATGATTTCTGATCTGAGATCTTCACGGAAACAGGAAATGACGTCAGTTTGTTTTGTTGAACAAAAATCTGTTTGATTCGATTTGAAAATTTAAATTTAAATTATTTTTAAAACCAAAATGAAAATCAGATTATTTTTATAGAAAATAAAGGATTTATTTTTAATGAAGAGGTTTAATTTAAACAAAGTGACTCAGAACCTTTTTTAAGAATTTAAACACAATTCAATTAATTTATTATTAATATTATAATTATAATTATTATCATTATCATTATTATTATCATCATTATTAATATTTTTATTATTATTATTATACATTACTTGAGTTCAGTTTCGGTTTTCAAACGTCACCGTGCGGTGTGACGCGTGTTTGCGGTTCAGAGCTCCGGTTCTCAGCCTGTAACTCCGCCGCAGGTCGCAGCTGATCCTCGGCTGCTGATCAGCTTCAGTCCCGGTGTCTCGGTTCTCCTCCGGCCGCGGACTGACGAGGCCTCCGCGGCTGCGCACCGGAGCTGCAGAGCGGACACGTTAATTATTTAAATGATGTATTAATTAATCTGAATATTCAGACAGTCCGCGGGGCTTTTGTCTGACGTCCAATCAGATCACAGATTCATTTAAAAAATACCGGAAATGTACAAAATAACTTTAAAGTAGCACGTGACGTTAATTAATTATCGTCATCTGAGTGACGTCAGCAGCAGCTGGGTTTAATTGTAATTATGTGAAACAGTTTAACACACACTAAAACATTTATAATTATATCTGAGAATACACAAAGCATAAAACACTCACACAGACACACAGACAGACACACACTTGCACAGACACACACGCACAGACACACACTCACACAGACACACACACACACTCACACACACACTCACATACACACAGACACACACACACAGACACACACAGTGTAGTGGTCATGGTACTACAAAAAAATCTAAACTATGAAATTCTGGTCATGTGACCACAGAACACAGTCAGACTGAGACCTGCTGGACAAATAAAGGTTTTTCAAAGGTTCTTTAAAGGTTCTGTGTTTATTCACTTCTGAAACGTTCTGTGAACGTTCTTCATGTGTTAGACTCACCTGTTCACTTCAAACCTGACGTCGTGGCTGCAGCTCGTCGTTGTCCGTCCATCAGCTGTGAAATCAGTTCAGCTCGTCAGCTGTAACGTTCCTTAAAGAACATTTGAAGGAACACCTCTGTGTTCTTCAAAGAGGTTCTCTGTTTCTTCACTCTGAAGAACTTTGTAGAAATGGTTCCTTCCTGCCTGTGTTCTTCAGAGCAGTTTACGGTGCCTTAGTGAGACATTTGGCGGTTCTTTGGAGAACCTCTGCTGGTTCATTTTGCTGAAACGTTCAAAGGTTCTTTGTGGAACTTCAGCTTTGGTTCCAGTTTGTTTCTGCTCGACTCCTGATGGATTTTTGGTTCCAAACGCTGACTAAGAGTCAAACTGATGAAAGCAGAACGTCTGCAATAAACACCACGGACTCACTGATGGAGCATGAAGTCTGGTGTGATGGAGGCATCTGAAGCCGCTGCTACCTGCCTGTATGTTGGTGCTGTTGCCATGGAAATGTTTCAATATTCACAATGAGAGGCTGAAATGAAATAACAGATGGTGGGAGACATGTAGGTGCACGACTGACAGAAACAAATTATCGCTTCGTCTTATCTCCTCAGAGCACCGACTGTGTAAACACCACGACACCGACAGGTGAGTCCAGGTGAGCCGCGGCAGGTAGTGATGCTTATTAAATTCAATTAAAGAAAAGAGAGCAGACCGCTCCGACAAAAGACCATGAGACATCAGTGTGTCTGTAACGAGCCGGGGGGACGCACCTGAGACCAGGACAGGTGAGAAATCCAAACCCCTAATCACAGCTGTTAACGAGCAACTGAAGAACGTCTAACGAGCTACAAGAGTTAACGAAGAGTTACTACAGCTTTCACTGCTGACCACATGGAGCAGCCACCTACCAACAAACATGACGCAGCACTAACAACATCTACAGGACCTGAAACATGACGCAGCACTAACAACATCTACAGGACCTGAAACATGACGCAGCACTAACAACATCTACAGGACCTGAAACATGACGCAGCACTAACAACATCTACAGGACCTGAAACATGACGCAGCACTAACAACATCTACAGGACCTGAAACATGACGCAGCACTAACAACATCTACAGGACCTGAAACATGACGCAGCACTAACAACATCTACAGGACCTGAAACATGACGCAGCACTAACAACAACATCTACAGGACCTGAAACATGACGCAGCACTAACAACAACATCTACAGGACCTGAAACATGACGCAGCACTAACAACAACATCTACAGGACCTGAAACATGACGCAGCACTAACAACAACATCTACAGGACCTGAAACATGACGCAGCACTAACAACAACATCTACAGGACCTGAAACATGACGCAGCACTAACAACAACATCTACAGGACCTGAAACATGACGCAGCACTAACAACAACATCTACAGGACCTGAAACATGACGCAGCACTAACAACAACATCTACAGGACCTGAAACATGACGCAGCACTAACAACAACATCTACAGGACCTGAAACATGACGCAGCACTAACAACAACATCTACAGGACCTGAAACATGACGCAGCACTAACAACAACATCTACAGGACCTGAAACATGACGCAGCACTAACAACAACATCTACAGGACCTGAAACATGACGCAGCACTAACAACAACATCTACAGGACCTGAAACATGACGCAGCACTAACAACAACATCTACAGGACCTGAAACATGACGCAGCACTAACAACAACATCTACAGGACCTGAAACATGACGCAGCACTAACAACAACATCTACAGGACCTGAAACATGACGCAGCACTAACAACAACATCTACAGGACCTGAAACATGACGCAGCACTAACAACAACATCTACAGGACCTGAAACATGACGCAGCACTAACAACAACATCTACAGGACCTGAAACATGACGCAGCACTAACAACAACATCTACAGGACCTGAAACATGACGCAGCACTAACAACAACATCTACAGGACCTGAAACATGACGCAGCACTAACAACAACATCTACAGGACCTGAAACATGACACAGCACTAACAACAACATCTACAGGACCTGAAACATGACGCAGCACTAACAACATCTACAGGACCTGAAACATGACGCAGCATGACGTAGCGTTAATAACACCCGGCAGCCTCCTTGTTGGTTAACGTGCCTCTCGGTTCTTTTAGCGGGTCTGGGTTTTGTGGGTTTTGTGGGTTTTATTTATTTTTATCCATCAGTTTTGTCACTTGTATGTCGCGTGTCAAACTTCAGCTTCTGTCCCTCCACATAGATTTTTGCCATTTGCTCCGTCAGGTTGGGGATGAGTCACCTTCCTACCTGGAGTTGTGGAGGTACGAGCAAGGCTCCTACACGGGGTAAAGTATTTAAAGGTTCATACTTCAGTCCCTTTATTCTCTTAAACATTTACGCCCCCCATTTTGATAGCCCTGATTTTTTCTATAAAATATTTAACCTTATCACGCAACATAATGATCATATTATAATTACCGGCGGCGACTTTAATTGTTATTTTGATCCACGAATGGACAGGTCTCTGTGGACCGGGTCGACGTTGATTTGAATCTTTAACTGGAAATTGAAGCCCTCTCTATATTTTGCAGGTTTTCTGCACTTTGATGAAATGTCTCAGATTCTACTGTGTGTCCTTTAGAGGACACGTCTTCTCATACGTCCAGGCGTCCTGCAGAAGGGCCCGGCACAGAGGACTGTCAACACAGTTAGGCCTGAAACATGACGCAGCATTAATCTACAGGTCTTGTAGATTAATGCTGCGTCACGCTTCATGATGGTCTGTCTCCGTTAAATTAAAGTTTTATTGAACAAACTGGTTTAATTTAATTTTAACGTCTCCGGTCGTCTGAAGTTTGTTTCAGACTCGTCGAGGTTTCGACCCTCCAATCAGTCGAGGGTCGTAATTAGCATCAATCATCATCAGCTCAGTGTGTGTTGAATCACAGGGGCTGAACAGCTTCGTGATGTTAATCAAAGTATTTATCCAAATGAGACAAATGAACCAGCCACTCGTTATCAAACCCCTAATCAACCCAATCAACTTAACTGCTGCAAATAAAGCCAATTAACATCAGAGTGTGTCGTTAGCCACTCTGCACCGCTCAGCATCAGCTGATCACATCCTGAACCCACTCGTTTACATAAAACAAGAACATCGTAAAGTTTACGAGCTGTGTGTGTGTGTGTGTGTGTGTGTCCAGTATTTGCATGTTCATGTGTGTGTGTGTGTGTGTGATTAAACATGCGTGACAGTAACTCAAACAGCTGTGATGGAGGGAAAGTTTGACTGAGTGTTAAAGAAAAGGTGAAAGGCTGACGGTGTCGAGACATGACGGAGGGGATTTCCACCTTCACACACACACACACACACACACACACACACACACACACTGTGTCTGTACAATGAAAGTCTGCGGGGACGTCACGGAGACTACGTCCAGGTTTTAGACAGTCTGTGGGGACGTCACGGAGACTACGTCCAGGTTTTAGACAGTCTGGATTTTCTACAGTTCTTCTTCGTGTCTTCGTCTCTCAGCGTTGACAGTTCGCGTTGATCGTCTCAGCTCAGTGTCTCAGCCAGAGAACGATGTCGTCTGTAAAGATTTATGTCTGTCGGTAATCGCTCTGCTCCACCTCTCCGCCTGTCAGATAAACTCCTCCGTCAGATGATTAATGTGCCGTACTCTTCACGTGAGTTCAAACTCTGCATGTCCCGCAGAGCGCCGCGTCCTGAGCTGACGGTCGGTCTGACCTGAAGCGACGCTCTACTTCCTCTAAAAGTGGCCCGGCGTGCTGAAGGGCCTCGCCATGCTTTGCAATGATTTGGACGTTTCCATGACGACAGCAGACCTGTGGGCTTTGATTTACGAGGCCATGACGGGCTAATGACGGCCCTGAGCGCTGAGTGTGCAGCGTTTATAGACTGGAAGAGCTGGTCCGGACAGGGACGGGATGCAGACCAGGAGGAGGAGAGCTGATCCTGAATCAGTGCCCGAGGCCACGTCACCTCCTCCTCCTCCTCCACCTGGACGGGCCGCTGTGATTGGCTGAGAGGAGCTGGAGCTGTTAAAGATGTTTTTTTATGAATCAGTCAAAGAGCTCTAATTAAGTGTAATGACGGCTGAGAGTCATGAGCACATAATTACACTTAATCACCAGAAAATCACATTTTACTCAGCGAGCATGCGATGATGTTTGTTTCACTCAGACTTTTATTTTGGAGGAACATTTAATTAGAAACTTATTTTACATGAAACTAATTAAAAACATTTTTTTTTAGATTTAGCTGATTTTATTCTTTAAATTAAATTTTTCTCTTTTTATTCACTGAATTCTTTTTTGAATCACGTCTCTATATTTTATAATTTATTTGTCTTTGTTTTCACAAAAGGAAGTTTTTTTTTAATTTATATTATTCTGTGTTTTAATTCTGTCTGTTCTGTATGTATAATATATACACACATATACAACAGTATATATAGTAATATAGTATATAGTAATATATAGTAATTATTAATAATATATAGTAATAACAGTATTGTTTTTTCACGTCAACGTTTTAAAAGTTTCTTTTAATTTTTGCTTCAGATAATTTTGTCAAATATTTTCTCATTTTGAATAAAATCTATAAAATCTGACCTGATTATTTGAAATGATCTGTCAACATGTTTTACAGTCTTCAGTGTGACGAACTCATAAATCACTGAAACGCTCTCAGACCTCGTTAAATAATTAATGAAATGTTATTAAACAGAACCATATATAATTAATACACACTGATGTAAATGTAACTTTATGAAGCTTCATGAAGTTACATTTGAGTTGTTGTGTTCAGACCTCGTTAAATGATGAAATGTTGATGAAATTATTATTATAGATATAAATAAAATGACTTCCTGTTTGTTTATAATCAGCGCTTCGTTAACAGTTCATTTGTTTTTCATGAAGCGACTTCCTGTGTGGAGTTCACACCTGTAAATCTTCAGATCGTGTTCTGATGATTGAATTAACGACCCACAGCAACGAGCAGATTAATTATTTTCATGATCTCTGGAGAGGCTGATTACGACTTAACGAGCTCTGATGAAGATGATGAAGATTACGACTTCGTTAGTTTGTTCAGAGACAGTTTGACTTTTTCAGACGATGTCACAATGAAGAGGAAACACACACACACACACACACACACACACACACTCTGAGCTGACTCAACCTGTCGTACAGGTAAAAACACAAAAACACTAATTATCTCTTGTTGTCAGTACAAACAGGCTCCTCGCGCTCAGACTCTGTCGTCCATCAAACGTCTCGACCTCGTCTGTCACCTGACCAGCACCTGCTGCAAAATCTGCTGAGTCAGAGTTTTAGGCAGATTAACCTGACGAACCGCGACACTGGTGAGACGTAACGACGATAATTAGACTGAGAGCAGCTGATGCACACGTGAAGCTATCAGGCTAACGTTAGCCATGTAGCCAGTCGCTAACGTTACTGCTAGCAGAACTCTATCTGAGTGCACATGTTACCTCAGCAGCTAACGTGACCCATGGTGCTAACTCATGCATAGCCCAGCTCCAGGTCTGGCACGACACATGCACCGGGCCTGAAAACCCCCTCTCCTTCCCAGCTATCAAACTGAGCTAACAGCAGCTAACAAGCTGAGCTAACAGCAGCTATCAAGCTGAGCTAACAGCAGCTAACAAGCTGAGCTAACAGCAGCTAACAAACTGAGCTAACAGCAGCTATCAAGCTGAGCTAACAGCAGCTAACAAGCTGAGCTAACAGCAGCTAACAAACTGAGCTAACAGCAGCTATCAAGCTGAGCTAACAGCAGCTATCAAGCTGAGCTAACAGCAGCTAACAGCAGCTACAGTTGGCAGCAGTTTCCTGACTTTGATTTGAGACTTGAATAAGTTGAGTAACTTGAATAAGTTGAGTACTACAAGTTGATAACTTGATAAGTTGAGTAACTTAATAAGTTGAGTAACTTTAACAATTGAGTACTTAATAAGTTGAGAACTTGAATAAGTTGAGTAACTTGAATAAGTTGAGTAACTTGAATGTGGACGGTCGTGTTTGTGAGTTCGGACTGGAATCTTGGACAGACTCTGGATCTCTGGACTCCGTCGGTACCCTCATGTGTTTATTCCCATCAGCCCCGCACCGCGCCGTGTGTTTGTGGCGGTAACAGCCGGTTCGACCCGAGGCTGTGACTGACTGACAGCTGACGGGCTGCTGCTTTGTCGTCTTTGTTTTACAGCATCGACAGTTTTGTGTGTTTGACGGAGGATTAGAGCTCATTAAGGCGGCGAGGCTGGTCGCCAGGAGCTGTTCAAAATACCACACAGACGTTTAACAGCGCTGTCTGTCTCCGCCGCCTCCACCCGTCAGCTCCGTCTGATGCAGAACACTCAAACTTATGGACCATCAGTGCAGACGACGATCTGTAACCGTCCAACCAGAGCGACTATTAGTGCGGCACTAGTCTCCCTTTGTGAACGAGCTAATCAAAGGCTTGTCTCTGTCAGAGCTTTTGAGCACGCCTCATGGTCTTCATCACTGATCGTCTGGGTGCCCGCGGCCGCTGTACCGCGACACTCCTCAGCTTTACGTGTGTTCGACTGATTAGCTTGCTTGCTAACGTAACCAGCTACGTAGACGGATGGTCATCATGATGTCGTTAAAAATATAATTAAATAAAATAATAAATAAATTATTTTAATCAGTTTATTACGAGTTTATACCGCTGTATTAAACCAGATCCACAGATCAATTAACGCATTCCTGCTGCGACCAGCACGCGGTGTCTGAATCTATAACCTAAATATTTATAAATCTATATATTTATATCTATATATTTAGATCTATAATCTATATATTTATAATCTATATATTTAAATAATAACCTATATATGTTATAATCTATATAATTTATAATCTATATATTTATGATCTATAATCTATATTTTATAATCTATATATTTATAATCTATATATTTATGATCTATAACCTATATATTTAATAATCTATATATTTATAATCTATAACCTATATTTTGATCTAAATCTAATAATATAATGGATATTTTTATATCGATATATTATGTCTATACCTATATTTTATAATCTATAACCTATTATATAATCTTTATATTATAATCTATACCTATATATTTATAATCTATATAATTATAATCTATAATCGATATATTTAACTAATCTTATACTCTATATATTTATAATCTATAACCTAGTTATATTTATAACTAGAACTATAACGTAGTGATATCTAAACCGAGAATATATTTTAAAATTTATATATTTATAATCTATAACCTTATATTTTATAATCGATATATTTATAATCTTATATTTATTATCTATAACACCTATATATTTTAAATCTATACAACCTATGTATTGACATCTATATATTTATAACCTAATATTATTTATAATCTATAACCTATATATTTAATAGTATAATTATAACCTGATATATTTATAATCTATTATTATAATCTATATATTTATAATCTATATATTCTGAAGGTGTAGAGCTTTGGCAACACGCTGTGACACGACGCGTGTGGAATCAGACTGATCCCAGAGGAAGCTGGTAACATGATTGGACAGCTTCTCATCCTGGTGAACCCTGAGGCGATGTGCAGGGTGACGTCGTAGTGAAAGCTGCCGATCGGACAGTCCTCCTCATTAATCTGATACAAGTCAGCACAGGTGATCCCGCACAGGTAAGACGCTGCAGGCGGAGGCTGGTGGAGGCTGACGGAGGCTGCCGTGTTCAGGGTCTCTGTGGTTTTTACTGACGGGGGCGGACACGCTCAGATTCCCAGAAATGGAAAGTGTTTGAAGTTTTATATAAACAAATGGTCGCCACCTTCACCTGACGGAGTCACCTCCATCACGTCAGACGCTGGAGGACAGCCAACAGGGTGGAGCTCCAGAGAGCCTCCATTTTAAACATCCACAGTATGAGTCGCACACAGGAAGTCCAAGAGCCTCGACCGCACACAACACAACCTTTGAAATGATTTCATAATGTTTATTACATGAATTATCCTAACAGCTGTAAATTACCGGGCTCAGCAGCCAGACCGGACCGGACCGGACCGGGTCAGCACAGGGAGTAACTATGTGTATGTATTACGTTAGCTCATAGCCGACTTTAACTCCACCTCCAAAGCAGCACCTGAACGCAGCATCAGATCAGACCACCTTCAGCGTCTGCACCGACTTCCTGTCTGCTGCCGTTGGAGGCCCAAGGTGTTGAAGAAGAGGTGGAGGTCTGAGCTGAGGGCGGAGGCGGCTGGTGTGTGTCATGGCGGGCCTGTATCTCTCACACTTGTTTCACAACACACACTAATTGCAGCGTTATGCAGATGTGGGAGGCGTTCTAAACGTTCGCCTCAGGCTCTGTGACCTTCTTCTTCTGCAACAAACAACGTCTCATTACGGCGCTCGCGGGTGAAAATGAAGCTTAAACACCGTCACTGCCGAGGCGGAGCGAGCACGGTGTTAATTATTACTGCTGAGGCTCGTTAGGGCTCCAGGCATCAAGGAAGGAAGGAAGGAAGCTTCTGTCTAAAACCTGGACCTAGTCTCTGTGACGTCCCCGCAGACTGTCTAAAACCTGGACCTAGTCTCCGTAACGTCCCCTCAGACTGTTTAAAACCTGGACGTAGTCTCTGAGACGTCCCCGCAGACTGTCTAAAACCTGGACGTAGTCTCTGAGACGTCCCCGCAGACTGTCTAAAACCTGGACGTAGTCTCTGTGACGTCCCTGCAGACTGTCTAAACCTGGACGTAGTCTCTGTGACGTCCCCACAGACTGTCTAAAACCTGGACCTGGTCTCTGTGACCTGACTTCATACTGCAGCAGCCAATCAGACGACCAGTCAAACTTCCACAGTCAGTCAGGTGCGTTCAGACTAAACTCTGACTCCACCTGTTGTGTTCTGGTTTACCTGTTGAGGCAGCTGTGGTCAGGTGACAGTTATGATCCAATGCAGCAGTCACTGTAACTTCAGATCGTCTTTCAAACTCAACACTCGTGTGACTTCGTTCGTAACAGACTCACTGTTGATGGTTAAATAAATGTACTGCAGTCATGTGACTGAAGACAAAGGACAGATGTTAGCATGGGGACACGGCCGTGTCCTGTTACAAAGATTTACGATGAGACTAAACCGTTTCAAGTCGTCTCATTGGCTCGTCTGGCGCCTGCTCGTACATCGAAAGACACGGTCACCTGTTTTTATTAGCCAATGAGCCGAGGTCAGCCGGTCACCTGATCACCCGATCATCGCGTTTGACGATAAATAGATAAAAAGTCGAGTTTGAACAGTTTGAACAGTTTGAACGGTCGTTTGATCGCTCCATCTGTCACGTTAACGATGAACCTGAGATAATCTGTAATCACTAACTGTAATGACACGTCTTTGTCTTCCTGTCGTCACACGACTTCACAATAAAATCCCACAGCAGCGTTTTACGACATGAATCATCCTGATAGTCGTACTACTCTGAAATGTAACATCATGAGGTAAATAGTGTTATTAAAGCGAGTGAAGCTGACACGTCTGATTGATGATCGCACGATGGCCAAAATCTGTCGCAATGCGTGATGAGTTAATCAGCCTTTAATATTCATGTTAAAGGTTTTTACTGGCCGTGCTGACAGCACCGTGCGTGTTGCACAACGTTCGCTCGTAAATCACCAGAATAATAAATCATGTGACTACAGGCGAGCTGCCATTGGTCCGTCTGTTCTCACGCTTTGCGGCTAACGGTAAACGGCTATCTTGTCGTGCCATGAGATCAGATGTATTACAGACTGAAGCTAACGCGAACACTGACACCAGGTACCAGGTACCAGTACCTGTCCTGACCCGGTTCATGGTTTCACTTCGTGCTCTGCAGAGTTCAGTTTTTTTACCCACAACTTCGTCTTTTCTCTTGTTCTCTTCGACTGTGTTGTCACTATTTTAGTTTCCGGCTGCGTTCGCCTTCTCCGACACCTCTATTGGTGCCTAATTACAATTCCTCAGACACTGTTTTAGTCATTTATTAGAGTTAAATATAAGCTCTGCAGTCTGTGCCACTGTCTTCATCAAACCTGCTAATTGTTGCAATATTCAATTTTCCTTTGTCTGAATGTGATTAGCACCCAGCTGGCATCAATGAAATCAAACATTATTTACACGTTCAAAAAAACTCAATATTCACCTTGAAACCTGCAGTATGTTTTTTTTTTTTTTTAACACTTTGTTTCAGAATAGAAAAGAAAATCTAACGAGTCCCTCCTGCTGCACGCCGCCTACCAACGAAGAAGAACAACAAGAGAAGAAGAAGAAGCCGGCGAGGCGCCCACTCTGGGTGTTAAAACGGCTCGAGGGCCTGCAGCAACACAACAGTGACCGCCCGCCTGCTCCGACACGGCAGCTGGAGGTCCTGCTGTTTTCCTTCTTTCCTGCACGTTTATGCAAATGAGCCCACCTCGCCACCGCCGCGCCGCCACCACGCCACCACCACCCCTCCTCCTCCTAACATTAATTAGCACAGTGCTACCTTGCTCAATATTTGCTAACAGAGCCGACGTCTGCGGATGCAGAAATTTGCAGGATTCGGCTTTTAATTAGGTGCAGCAGAGCACAGGTGTGCTAACGAGCAAAAAGGAGCTAATTTGAATAAAAATCGTCCCGTTTACGAGGAGGAGGCGGGCGAGAGGGCGGGGGATTAAATCAGCCACGACGAGGTAAACAGCGGCGCCGTTTGTAGCTAACGCCGCAACAATTTGTCTCTGACTGAAGATCAGAGCGAATTTATGTCTGTCTGCAGGGACGTCACAGAGACTACGTCCAGGTTTTAGACAGTCTGCGGGGACGTCACGGAGACTACGTCCAGGTTTTACAGAACTTCTAACACTATGTTTTTTAACCTGTTCAGATCTGATGTAACATTCACGAGAAACTTTGAGTTTCTGATTTTTTCTTCTTTAATTTCTCCGTCTGAAACAAACTGGTAGTTTTTAGATGTGTTGGTCACTGAGTGACTCGCTGCTCGTCGTGCTTCAGGTTTCTCAGCCACATTACAGACATTAGTCAGTGAGTTGGTCTCATTTGTTTAAAGGTAGGAGCAGGTTAAAGGAGGCCTCGTTATCCGGCTCCGTCCTTTCAGGCGCTCAAAGCGAGCCTCCCTCCGTGAGCCCCCTCCTTCTCTCTGCTTGTTTAGCTGCAGCCATGCATGCTTAACCCGGGGAGGAGGACGGCACATCCTGCAAATTAGCAGGCTGATTTCCCTCGCGGGGTTTGGACAGAGGGTTCCCGCGGCTCATCGCCAGGCCTTAAACACCGAGCCCGGCGTCACGGTGGCTGAGCGAACATGGCCGCCTGCGATTCAAAGCGCTCAGGCCGGTGTTGTTACAAACATGGATTACCCAAATGGGCAGTGCACGGTCCGTTTGGATCAGCAGAGGAAGGGAACGACTGCCGTCATCGCCAGGTCAGCTTTAGGACCTGATCTGGAGTCTGTGGGTTCTGGTTCTGAGACCACGGACCAGAAGGTGACTCCTTCACAATAAAAGACAGCACTAGTTCTGCCACGCTTTGAACCACGTACACTGTCTGCTGCTGAGCCCGGTTCTGTTAGCATGCTAACAGCAGATTCAGCCAGCAGCAGCTAATTAGCGGTTAGCTACTTTAGCAAGTGGTACACAGCGACAGAACCTCTGAACCAGCAGTGTCCAGTCTAACAGTGAACACAGCGACAGAACCTCTGAACCAGCAGTGTCCAGTCTAACAGTGAACACAGCGACAGAACCTCTGAACTAGCTACATTAGCTATATATCAAACTAGGAAAATCTACAACATTAGCAGTTAGCTATGTTAGCCTCTTCTCTAAAACTAGCACGGTCCATAACATTAACCTATGTTAGCAGTTAGCTACATTAGCATTAGCTCCAAACCAGCTGGGTCCTCAGTGTTAGCTGTGTTAGCTTTGTTATATTAGCTTTAGCTCTCCTGCTACTGATCAGTGTTTCCATCATAAAGTCTGTGAATCAGCTCGGTACTGTCACGTTATTCCCTGTTGGTCTCAGAGGCTCCAACCCGGCCCGGTCCAGTCCGGCTGCTGAGCCCGGTTCTGTTAGCATGCTAACGGCAGATTCAGCTAGCAGCAGCTAATTAGTGGTTAGCTGCTTTATGCTAAAGCTACGTGTCCATGATAAAGTGTGTGAATCACAGAGAAGCCGAGCAGTAAATATATTCAGACTCTAATAGAGACATTAAGTGTTTAACAGACGAGGAGGTTTTTCTGGCTGCAGAGGAGAGCCTCCCTCCCTCCCCCGTCCTCCCCCGTCCTCCCTCTCTCCATGTAAATGTGAGGAGCTGACTGGAACAAGGAGACTAATAATGGCACACATGTTTTACATAAATGCAATGAGCCAGTAAACTGTGTGTGTGTGCAGAGACAAACACTCATAATGACTGTGTGAGACACACTGCAATTAATCTGAGATCTAACGAGTTTAAAGCTTTGAAGCTGCTCTCCTGATGAATTCACTTTATTACACTCACCTCTCTGTTTCCCGTCACAGTTCCCATCAGAACAAGTCAACAGTCGCCACGTTAATGGGTCAGATTTGCATGAGGACATTAGATCATCTGTTGGTTTGTTTCCCGTCTCACTGATTCAGTTTCTGTAAAAGCATCAAAAATATTTTAATTAATCAGATTCACCTTTTAAAGGCAGCGGCACCTCATGACCTGTAATCTATCTTATCATTTACTAATCAACTTATTATGATGTCATCTAGAATGAATGCACGTGAAGCTAATAGCTAATGAAGCTGATGGAAATATTTGCATTTGTACACAAATAGATGTAATTATGTTCATGCTACGTCAGCTTTCTGTACAGGTGTGGTCAAACAGGTCACACCAGAGAAACTTTAGACACCCACAAACAGCCTCAGCAAGATAAGCTGCTTATATTAGCTCACTGGGACGTGAACCCAGCAGTGTCCAGTCTAACAGTGAACACAGCAGCCTGGTTTGGCTCCTGGCGTCCCGGGCTGAGTCAGTTCAGTTAGCTACACGGCTGACCGAGCTAACCACAGTTAGCGCTTCACTGCTGATCAATGTTTACATCAGGTAATAGAAGCTAACGTTAGCAGTGAGCTAACGTTAGCAGTTAGCTACATTAGCACTAGCTTCAAACCAGCTGGTTCCTCAGTGTTAGCTTTGTTATATTAGCTTTAGCTCGACTACGTGACATCAGCATTACATTATCTGACTCTCTGTTGGTCCACACCTGTGTGCAGGTGACAGATGAATCTGGCCTTGACGTGGACTTTGTTTAGTCTGAATGCTTGAACACTTGGTGCTCAGACGAGCTCATTCTGCAGCTGAGAGATCAGCCTTCTCCTCACACCGTATAATAATAGTTCACATTTGGTGAGAATTGCACACAAGCGACTGGCTGTTAGTACAGAAACCTCTTGCCAGCAGAAGACAGTCGGTGTGAGTTTAAAGCGTTGGTTTAAAAGTTGTAATCGTAAGCATATGCACCACAATCTGTTCTGTTATTTATTGGTGCGCTAATCACCGAGCGCTCCTCTCCCTCCTCTCTCCGCCTGTACTGCGAGCTCGGATGAATCTGGAAGGATTTCACAAGTAATACTTCATAGGCTAATCTCACTCCATGACTCTAATTAACGCATCATTAAAAGCATAATTCAGATAATTATAATTTCTCACTTTTTAAATGAGAGATGGGGAAGAAGGGGAAGGGTGTCTGAGGAGCCAATTTAGTGAGTGAAACAGATTCTGAAGCCGAGCGGGTGGGTGGAGAGAAAACACAAAACACTACTACACCACGGCGTCTGAGACGATCAGAGCGTTTCACCTCGCACACGTTTCATCCAGGCTGATGCTTCATGTGCAGAAACACGACGTTTGTCCACATTTATATTTTTAGACTGAATATATTTAAAGCACTGTGAAGACGCTGCACGGCTTCAGATATTACAGAGAATCAGCCATGAGCAGTTCATCCAGAGCAGGGGTCTCCAAACTACGGCCCGCGGGCCACGTCTGGCCCGCCTAAACAACTGGAGTGGCCCATTTAATGATCCCAAACAATCCCTCTAAACATGGCCTATTTTTCAAAACTGCATTTTCCTATTATAAAATATCCACACTTAATTATTAAGCTTGGCATTCTAATTAAAATCTACATTATTTACGAACTGTTTACAGTACTAGCTAATTTTCATCCCCTCACACAATGGTATATTCCGACGTGACTTTGCTCGTGATCAACTTCCGCGAAGTCTGCCCGGAGGATTCATCTCGGCGGGTCACGGGCGGCCGCACGGTGCGGGAGGATCCCCTCGTGGGACCTCTCCCCGGTGCTGGCTGGCCTCCGCCGGGCGCATTTCATCCGCAGCGGTGCGCCACGACCGGCTCTGGGTTGGCTTGGAAAGGCTCTGGGGCGAAGGTGGCTCACGGCTCCGGCCACGAGCTTTACAGCGCCCTCCTGCCCGGAGCTCATGCTTCCCGGGGCCGTGGACTTAGTGCTCGCTGCGCCCTCTCCGCGACTGTCGAATCGCAATTTATCACAACTTTCACTTCCTCCCGCAAAAAAAATGTAAAAAGCAACTTTCACCACAATTTATTTGAAAACCTCATGCAACATCAGGCTGAAACTATTTCAAAAAAGGCCACGAAATCCTGGTAGGACTGATATCATTTCAGTTATAGACTGACCCCGGCCCCCATCACTGAAAGGCAAGTTGATGTGGCCCGCACCAAAAAAAGTTTGGGGACCCCTGATCCAGAGCGTCTGTTGAAGTCCGTGTGCTACGTGTGTTAACGTTAGCTGAGAGCTAACAGCTCAGTGCTAACAGAGCTAACAGCTCAGTGCTAACTGAGCTAACAGTGCTAACAGTGCTAACAGAGCTAACAGAGCTAACAGAGCTAAGCAGTCATGAGCGTCTGCTTTTCACGTCTTGCGTCCACGCTGGACAAACCCAAACGTTAAAGTCTGCGGTTCATCAGATTATTAGAGTCTCCGTGTGTCGTTACGTTAGCTTAGCTCAGTAGCAGGCCGCAGTCAGGAGACGCGGCGGCTCAAACAAAGAGCTCCTCTCTGATGAACGTTCATTTCATTTCATTTGTTCGTGTCGTCTTTAACATGAAATCTGTGTGAGGAGCGTCTGTTTTCATCACCTGTTCAGCCCTGATTCTACATCCACTCACACACCGTGTATGCTAATGAGGATGTTTATGCTTAGCTGATGAATTCAAACTGTGAGTGTGTGTGTGTGTGTGTGTGTGTGCAGATCTCAGGTGTGTGTGTGTGTGTGTGTGTGTGTGTGTGCAGATCTCAGGTGTGTGTGTGTGATGTCAGCAGATGTCCCTGCTTCCTGGCGACCGTCCAAATCAATTATCCCACCTTCAAACTCACATCGGCACACACACACACACCTCAGCTCCTCATCAGAGGTGTGAACGAGGTAAGCATCTCTATCCATATTTCAGAGTCGACTCGGCGCCGCGGCATGTTTGTAATGCTGTTTGTCTTTTTTACACGACACCTTCGTGAGCTCAGACGACTTCTTTAAAACCCAAAACTACTGACGGAGGCTCTGAAGGTTCACAGGATGGAGAGAGAAACCAGGACTCACAGGTGGAGGTGCGCTTCATTTAACTCATCATGACGGCGCAGGAAGTGGTCTGCACCACTAAAGCCACTCCTACTCTTCATTCACTGTCTGTGTGTCACAGAGACTACGTCCAGGTCTCAGACAGTCTGCGGGGACGTCCCTGTAGATGTAAACTTTGTCTCAGATTGTCTCTCCTCGACACATCAATAATACAGTTGTTAAATTATTCACATACGCTCTAAATCTCAGACGCGTACTCTGAAATAAAGCTGGATCTGAGTGTTTGAGACCAGCAGCGTCCTCATTATGAGCTCTGGATTGTTTGTGCCTTCTCACCTGTCGGAGAGATGGAGGTGTCAGCTCCGCCGCCTCAGGTGTAGAGATGATGTCACCTTCCCTCCCCGACCGTCTCCTAAACAACAGGAGAGACTGCACAACCACCGCCGCACACTGTGATTCACACACACACACACACACACACACACACACACACACACACCGCTCTACCTGAAGAGTCTGAGGAGAAACATCAAGGAAGTTCACACTCAGCCTGAGAAAAGGTGTTTTCACTCTTTGTTTGGTTCAATGAAGATTTACAGAGTCTCATGATGGACGCTCCACCGCTACGAGCTAGCATCAGGGTCTACCCTCCAGTGAACACTGCTGGATCGAACAGAACCTCTGAACCAGCAGTGTCCAGTCTAACAGTGACCACAGCAACAGAACCTCTGAACCAGCAGTGTCCAGTCTAACAGTGACCACAGCAACAGAACCTCTGAACCAGCAGTGTCCAGTCTAACAGTGAACACAGCGACAGAACCTCTGAACCGGCAGTGTCCAGTCTAACAGCGAACACAGCGACAGAACCTCTGAACCGGCAGTGTCCAGTCTAACAGCGAACACGGCGACAGAACCTCTGAACCGGCAGTGTCCAGTCTAACAGCGAGCACAGCAACAGAACCTCTGAACCGGCAGTGTCCAGTCTAACAGTGAACACAGCGACAGAACCTCTGAACCAGCAGTGTCCAGTCTACTGAGAATACTCAGAATACTGAGGTGGTTTTATTGCTGGGTAAGTCACCTTGGTACTGGCAAGTTATTCCCTGTTGGTCTCAGAGGCTGTGCTCCAACCGGGTTCGGTCACTGAGCCCGGTTCTGTTAGCATGCTAACGGCAGATTGGGTTAGCAGCAGTTAGCGGTTAGCTAGTTCAAACATGACTCTTCATTGTTGGTCCAGATACTGGAGGACAGAGGACAGAGGACGGATGGGACAACATCAAGTTTGACTGTGTGCAGACTTTAAGAATAAACTGATGAAAGTTAAAACGTGTGTGTGTTGAATTTGTTGAATTTTGAAATAAAAACTAAATGTAAACATGGTTCCTCTGTGATGTCGTCTCGTCAAACGTCTTCCATCCAACACATATCTGAGTCTCCGTGCTCGTCCTCCGTTATCTGAAGTGTCTGAGCGTTTGGCTGCTGAAGGCCTGGAGCTGCAGATGGCCGGCTCGTGCCCAGTCCGAAATTTTCCACACAAGATGGCTGGACCGGCTCCCGCTCGCTCGCCAACGGCCGGCTGCAAACACAATGACGAACGTCCAGTCACTCCTCCTCCTTCTTCTTCTTCTTCTTCCCAAGGAAACGCAGCACAAAGCCCGATCTGAGCGAGCGGGCCTCGAGGCGACATTTCGACCCTCCACCTGCTGCAGAAGTCTGAGACGAGCTGACGGAGACTCTTATTCATCTGTCACTGAATCTGTCCTAAAAATAGAAAGCACAGGACGGCTCAGAGAGGTCTGTTTGTCAGGATATTTAAAGGAAGTCATGAGTCAGCGAATGAACGCTGAATTCGTCACGGGAAGGTGAACTTTAACGTGTTTTTACACAAATTAAATCCTGATTATCTGTCATCATCTCAGGAATCTTCAGTGTAGGTGTCTCTCTTTGTGTCTCCATCATTGTTGGATCAGATCATGTCCATTGTTCGTCGGCGTTTGGACAGATAATTTGTGCGTCCCCTCCCCTCATGGTGGGTGTCTGAGGCCTGACCCGAACAGACGACGGCGTTAAGAGCCCAGCTTCCTCCCAGATGATGAGCTCGGACGTGGGAAGCAGCCCGAGGCCTGAGGATGGACGGCGGTGGTGGTGGGAGTTTGGCCCGGTTCAGGCCTGACGTCGTGAAGCGTGGGCGTCCGTCTGGATTTGGCCTTTCCGTTCAGATGCCAGAGGTTTCAGGACAGATCATGGAGGACTGAGGGGGTGTTTGGCCCGATCAGGACGATGTGGTCTTTGTTTGAAAAGGGAACAATTCATTCAATGAATGTTTTAGACGATTTAATGAGTTTTAATTCATTAAATGAGACTTTTTAACCCACAGAGGAACCTCCACCCTCCATCCGATGTTACACTTTACTCACCAAAAGTCAGTCAACTATCAGTCAACCCGCAGACTGTCTAAAACCTGGACGTAGTCTCCGTGACGTCCCCGCAGACTGTCTAAAACCTGGACGTAGTCTCTGTGACGTCCCCACAGACTGTCTAAAACCTGGACGTAGTCTCTGACGTCCCCGCAGGCTGTCTAAAACCTGGACGTAGTCTCCGTGACGTCTCCGCAGACTGTCTAAAACATCGTGGATCATCAGTGGACGTGAGGCGGCTGAATGAAACAAACCATCTGTAATGACACCCACCTGTCAAAGCGTCCACACTCTTGATCAATAACTTTAAGTGTTAATATAATTTGAACAGGTAAGTTTTATTTTTACTCCTTTTGCTTCGTGCTTTAAAACTTGTTTTTAAACAGTTTTTATCATCGTCCATCTGTTTTTCGTCACATTCATTGTAATTATTAACCTTTGTAGCAATAAATAAATGTGTCTGCGTTAATGATGAATGTACTGAGGGGTTCTGCAGTTCAGGTCCAGGTTCGTGTCTCTAGTTTACCGACGTTAGAAGCTCAGAAGAAGCAGACAATGGTTATTTTAGCTCTCTGAAGAGGAATCATAAATACATATGCAGGACAACACGTCCTGGCACTGAGAAGTTGGTCAGCAGCCGATTTGGCTTCACGTTCGAACCACCTCCATTAGTTCTTCATGAGGAATAACGAACATATGGATGACGGGGAATAAACGACACCGCGGGGAATACTTCATAAGCAAAAGTAAATTACTTGTGGAGATGTTGAGCGCTCGAACAGAGAAGGTGTTATAATGGTGTCTTGGCTGAGTTATGTTTATGTTGTGTAAAAACTGAAGATATTCCACCAATCAGACATCCTCCCTCCGCGGAGGATCATTTTTCATCTACTCAAAGTCTGCAGATGTACTTTAAAACATCCATCCAGAAACTAGACGTGACAACACAGATGTTACGGAGATGTTTCGACTAAATCACAACCACAACTATACACTGCAGCTAGCTCAGGTATTACATTATGCAGCAGATAGACTGTGTCTAAAATCTGATCCGGTTCGTCCTCGTCGAGTCTCTGCGGAGCTTCTTTTCTCGATGATTTGCCACCTGCGCCTCAATCCAACCGTGTCACACACAGACTTGTTTGTGCAAGCAGCACGAAAACCTCTCGGCTTTATCGCCGACCTGAAGCTGAGAACGCGGAAACGCAGAGGGCTGATGGAACAGACCGAGTGTGAATCGAGGCAAAAGAGTTCGGTCAGTGTGACAGGTGTGGAAGCTAAACACCTTCCCACCACGTCCACCGGCTGACACGGCGAGCAAGAAGCCGCCGGACAAGAGGAAATGTGGGACTGACTTTCAGTGGCTGGTGAGAGCTTGGTGAAATAAACGGCTGAAAGACAGTTCGCGTTAGCATAGCAGCTAACCTGCTTTAAATCACTTGTATTGTTGCAGCTAGCTTCGCGTTAGCTTCGCGTTAGCTTGTGATGCAAAACTCCCATTAAAAGACAACTACAATGGAGTTAACTGTAAATCTGTTTATATGTATTTCTTGTGTATATATATATATATATACACGATATGCATTAATTTTAAAATAAGTGACTGGATGATTTTAAAGTACTTTCACCGTTACATTTCAGAGTTACCGGAGACGTATTTTCCGTTAAACACTTTACTCCTTGTGACAGAAGTTTTGATGTTGGTTCTTCTCCAGCATCAATATGTTCATTTCTTGTATTTTTCGGCCTCATTTCAAACACTCAGGTGAGATCAAGAGAGAACAGAGAATGATGGGACGTGTTTAAATGTTGGTTGTACAGGTAGTTCACGCCTGAAGGCTGATTCATGTTTCGTGGCTCGACATGCAGGTGTACATCTTTCCCGGCAGTGATCTCACTCTGATCATCACGTATACGTTACGGAGCTTCAGCTCTTCTACCTGTAAATCTCAGGTGCTTTTGGCACAATTAAATCGTTCTCACGACACACTTGCGGGACCTCCAAAACTTTTTCTGGTTTCACTTCAGACACTTAGAAAGTACGACGTGCCATAATTAGAAATCTGACATGTTCGATGTGAAACCTTGATGCTTTCAGCCTGCAGGTTGGCCCTCATGGGTGAAACATCAACACCTGCCAAAAACCAAATGCTGTTCAACTCCACCAGGCCTTCAGACTGTGAATTAAGCTTATTTCTGTTTTAAAAATCCAGTTTCGTGAGCACAGAGCGAGTTTTAACCGCTGCGTGTCGACCTGCCGCGCCATGAATCATCTGACAAATCCTGCAGATAAAGATCTGAAGTCTTTATCTGCAGTCTGTTGCGGTTTCCTCGCTCTGACAGCCGTAAATCTGCGGAAATCAATAATTGCAGCTCATCAGCAGCGACAGACGTCTGGTGTCAGTACCTGTAAAAGTCTTTGTTTATCGAAGATGTTCATGACAGGCGCTGTGGCAACTGGTTAACCAGAAACACAACAAAAGAGCAGGTTTGAGATCCGAGACGAGCTCGGGAGGCGAGGTGTTAGTCACGTGATCGCTCTTAACACGGATTTATTCGAGGTGACATAAAACTGTAATATGCTTCATTTCAGACGCAGTCAACACGTCAGCTTATTATTGGTGTTTAGAGGCTTTGAAACTCAAAAGTATTCTTCATTTACTAATATGCACTTCAACAGTAAACAAAAAGCTGCAAAAACCTCGGAGTCATTAACTGTTCGTTAGAAAGCTGCAGAAGACGAGACGAACGAGACGCGAGCGTCAATCATCACAACTTCTTCATCTCAGGCTGTGATTTCATATCTGATAATTAACCCTGCATGTATAGAGTTATGACTAATTGGAAATATGTGGAGATTAAACATATATTTCTAAAAAATATGATACTTCAGGTCTCTTCTAAAACCCACCAGTCTGAAATATAAATGTTATTCTTTGAATACGGGAAGGTGATTAAAGGCTGTCAACATTTTGTGTAAATTCGTTGTGATTTTAGCGGCTTTACGGAAACCTACGGGGACGTCACGGATACGCGATCCAAACGTTATCCTGTCGGTGGTTCCAGGCGGTTCAAGAAACACGATAAGTTTTAAGTTCTTTAAACAGAGGTGAGAATGTCAGGACACCTTTAATCGGAGCTGGTTATCGGAGTCATATAATTACTCAACACATGAGAAGCATCACAAGCTAACGCAAATCTAGCAGCAGCAATACTGATAATACACGGCAGATTACATGAGCCGCTATGCTAACGGAAACTAATAATCACAGACGTGAAACTCAGTCGTGTTCAGGTTTGTCTACATTACGTATAAATCTGTATGAATCAGGTTCAGAGTGTAGTCTTTAATTTAACGTTAGCCGAGATAGTTTTACGTTAGCTAAACTCATCTGTTAGCCTTGTAACAATAAACATGCTCATACATGTTCATGCTAACGTGCTAATGTATCAATCCAGAGGGAAACATAAATTTATTTATTTTTAAAGTGCTTCTTGGTGAGTTGCGTATAGATCTGTGACATGTAGGCTACAACATTAAACATTATTAAAGTTAAATGATTAATTATTGCGTACAAATATAAAAATAAAGACGTGTTGATCGTGTGATTTTCTGTAATCATCAGTGTGTTGTTCAGTATCAGGCCCGAGTGTTTGCTGGACTCATGTGGTCTGTCTTGGATCAGGACTCCGTCTTGACTCCTTTGTTTTGGTGCTTTGGACTCGAGCCTCCGAGAAACTCTTTCCAAAGCCAGACGAGAGGAGCGAGAGAGCACGAGAGAGAGCGAGGAAGAGCGAAAGAGAGAGGGAGAGAAGCAAAATGAGCGTTTAGCCGCTGGTGTGAATTGCCTGTCGCACCAGACAGATTTCCTGATCCCGTAATGGCTCGAGCTCGCGTTTCCTGGTGCAAATTCTCGGCGGCGCTTGTGTCAGCTGCACATGCTCCGGCGGCCTAATGAGGCAGCATTAGCCAGGGGAGACGCGGTAATTAGAGCCAACGTCAGCGCCGAGGACAGATGGCACGCTAAGACAAGCCTCTCGACTTCACCTCCGCTGTGTGTGTGTGTGTGTGTCCTGACAGAAGAGAGAGAGGAAGGCGAGACGTGTCGGAAGAGAGAGGAAAGAAAGACGGGAGGCTTTAAGACGTGTCGGAGGAAGAGAGGAAGAACGACACGGAAAGAGGTTTATTTTAAATACATGAAACCAAGAGGACAAAAGTGTGTGGACACCTGAATCTGTGGTTTAATTAAAAGTATCAACACAAAATTACAAAATAAAACCACGTCTTTAAAATATGACTTTTAAACTATATACTGTATATATACACAAAAATATACGATATGTGACTGAACGTACACAATGTGAGTGTTTCATCGATTGACATGAATTTTATATCAACGTGAAACTTTTCTCTCAAACAAACAAATAACACGTCACAGACCCACACGCAACACCAAGAAGCAATTTAGTATAAGAGCAACTCGTGATCCGTAACTTTGTTTATATTTTGGTGTTGTGCATATTTTTTACAACTATCTGGATAAATAGAGTTATATCTTACGCGTTAGCAATAGCTCTTATGAGCATGTTTATGAGGTCAACGCATGAGGAGGTTTTCAGGCGTGGAGCCAGTGTCGTGCCAGAACAGGAGCTGGGCAGAGCAGGTCTAGACTGCACTCTTTAATATTATTTACAGAGACCAACACTTACATACTGATTTAATACAGAAATACAGATTTTTGTTGGTTTAAAATCTTTTAGACAGAGTGAGTAACCATGTCATTTCCTGTTAGCATAGCGATTTGCATAATCAGCTGTAAATCACTGGTATTGTTGCCGTTAGCATCACGTTAGCTTGTAATGCAAAACTCCTGTAGATAAACTTTAAAAGAAAGTTCCTGTAACAAATCACAGAAAAATCTACGTAATGTTGCTTTAATGTTGTGAAATATTTGAGTTTGAGTAGATTTATTTATTTATTTTTTTTATGTTATTTTTCTAACAACATTATGTAAACATTATGTATATAGTATAGTAACATTATGAAACACGTGAAATAACGCAACACGTTATTCTTCAGTCACTCTGTGAATCCGATCTTTTCCTAACTCGTCGTTCCCCGTCTCATTTTATCCTAACGATCTTTTCTTCTTCTGTTTGGAGGTCGACTGTGACCGTAAATGTAAATATATAATCATAATGAATCTAAGCTCTTTTCTCTCTCTTTGTTTTCCGTCCTCGTGTCGCTGTTTTTCTCTCTTCGTCTATTTTTGTTGTCGTTCTTCCTCCGAGCTTTCGTCCTCTTTCAACATGCTCTCTCCTCTTTCTCTTCTTCCTCACCTCTCAGTCTATTTTTATCGTTCTTCCTCCACACTCTCACCCTTCATCTCTCATTTTTCTCGACACATTTTGTCTTCTCTCCCCTCATTTCTTCCTTAATATTCACGTTTTTCCTCCTCATCATCATCCAGGAGGCCGTCTTTTCGTTTCATCGTCCGAACGCCTCGTGCTGCATTCACTTGTCACCCGTTTGATTCACACTTTCTCCTCCAACATTGACACGTTGTTTTGTTCTCCTCTTCCTCCTCCAACTTTCAGCTTCATCTCCTCCATCGTTTAGTTTGCTTGTTTTTATTTGTTCTGTCCTTTCTGTTTAAATGTTTCTTTCACTTTAAACTTATTTCCATCTTGTTCCTTTTGGTTTCATCTTCGTCATGTTGTCTCGTGTGCTGATAGAACAGCAAAAGATGTTTGAATGTTGGTTTTAAATTTATAATATAATTCTCTTTTCAATTTTCTTAACAGTGAACACAGCGACAGAACCTCTGAACCGGCAGTGTCCAGTCTAACAGCGAACACGGCGACAGAACCTCTGAACCGGCAGTGTCCAGTCTAACAGCGAACACGGCGACAGAACCTCTGAACCGGCAGTGTCCAGTCTAACAGCGAACACAGTGACAGAACCTCTGAACCGGCAGTGTCCAGTCTAACAGCGAACACGGCGACAGAACCTCTGAACCGGCAGTGTCCAGTCTAACAGTGAACACAGCGACAGAACCTCTGAACCGGCAGTGTCCAGTCTAACAGTGAACACAGTGACAGAACCTCTGAACCGGCAGTGTCCGGTCTAACAGGCTGAATGTTTCCATCAGGTAATAGAAGCTAACGTTAGCTTTACATCGCTCACTCTCTCCTTTTCTCTTCTTAGCTTCCTCCGTCAGCGTCCTCTTCACTCTCTTCTCCTCTGCCATTACGTCCGTAGAAGCTGCTGACGTTGCCCAGTCCAGATCTCTAACGTATCTTGTGTAGATAACGTTAGCTTGCTGGTTGTACGTAGTGTGTGTGGTTGTTGTCAGGTCCCTTTGTGAGGCGGCAGACGTTAACTCTGCATGAACAGAAGTAAAAGCAGCAGATAAACATTCGTCCTCTGCTCAGTTTAATCATCGTTGAACTGACAGTAAATGAGTTTGTCTCTGTTGTGCACACTTCCGGTTCTTAATGTGCTTTTCATACGTGAACGCTCAGGTTAATGCAGTTTAATAACGCGTTAGCTCGTCCTCTGGCTCATTATCCCGTCTGTATCGTCTCCTCAGGTGTTGTTGACGCGCATGTATAATTGGTCGGTAGACGACCTGGCAGATTCCTCGTTAGCGGTGATTATGATAACAGCGAGCGGCAGTGTTACAGCTCTACCTGTCCTCGCCGCCCCCTCTGACACCGTGGTTTTAACTGTACATAATTATCATTGTCACTATTTTCCGATGTGTTTCATGAGCGTGTTGTTGATGGTAATTTATTGTTCATGTAATCAAATATTGCCATGCGTTCTGCATTTGCCCGGTGGCACATTTAGTGTTAATTAGGCTGCAGGAGAACAGTGTGGATGCAAAAAAAAAAAAAGAAAGAATGTGGAAAGTTGTTGACAGCCAATCAACTTCTCACTTTCAGAGAGAGATGGTGCAAATAGTACGAGGAGGAGGAACGCTGGTGGCAAACGGCTGCAGATCTGCAGCCAAGCCTGTTTGGTATCATTAGCAAGTTTTTTTTCATTTGGAGGGAAAGATATTAATATGATTTGTCATCTCAACTTCTGAACATATGAATCAGTGTTTACTAATGCAGCTCAGTCTGCAGAGAACGGCTCCACTGAACGCTTCACGTTGGATCAGACGAGTGCAACAAAACAAACATATGATGTTAGCTCAGCGCTAACGTGATGGGATCATATCCCACAAATATGGAAACAAAGTTCATCTTTAATTCAACGACATGAGAATGTAGAAACGTCAAACTGAATCTTTTATTACAGTATTATATTTATACTGACGTATTATATTAAAGTATTGTGTTGGTGCAGGAGTTGTTTAGCCTAGCTTAGCACAAAGACTGAAAACAGAGGGAAACTGTTAGCCATTCCAACTCGTCAAACACATCAGAGGCTGATGCTTCTTCCACCTCCCGGCTAATCCAAAAATGTCGTGGATCATCAGCTGACCTGAGGCTGAATGACGCCTGGTCGCTCAAACAAACCGTCTGTAACCACACCCACCTGTCAGTCAAAGCGTCCACGCTCTTAACCCTGCATAACTTTAATCCTTAATATAATGTGAACAGGTGAGTTGTATATAAATTCACCCTCAGTACAGTTGTCATGAACGGGGAAATTAGCTACAGAGACCAAAACTGTTTTTTGTACCAGGCTGTAAACATGTTTATTTCTGCTGTGAAGTTGGACATTTGGACATGGGGACTTATGGAGACTGACTCACTTCTGGAGCCAGCCTCAGGTGGACGTTAGAGGAACTGCAGGTTTTGGTTCTTCCTGTGTCGGTTGATGCTTGGGAACGTCGCGTCGTCACTTTTCAATAATATAACCATGTTTGTTATGCTAATTTATGTTTGCGTGTTAATGGGAATTCCCATTAAGTGTTAGCATCGAGCTAACGGACTACGTGTTTATTTCTTTATGTAAAAATATGAAAACTGTCACGTTAGCACCAGACAGGAAATGCACCGCAAAAATAAAAGCCTGAGCTGGAACAGGCTGCGACAGTGCTACGCTGCCACTTTAACACGTCGTGAGACAGGTGACCCCTGTGGGAACCGAACCAGCGGCCCTGGAGGTGTTAATGCCTTGCTCGTGTCTCTGAGGGGAAGCTGCCACCTCAGCTGCTGACTGCAGCAGTGTGACACACACACACATCTATCACCACGCCCACCAACACCTCCACAGTGTACATCCTTACACCTGCAGGACAAACGCACAGCCTGTACATCCGCTTCATGCCAACACACACACATTTTACAAATACCGGAAACTTCACGGCTCCGGGGGAATTTCTTTACCTCTTTCATCCGAGCGAGCAGCAGCCGCAGGAAGCATCAATCTGCAGATGATTTCCATTTCTCAGCATGATTGAAGGCCTCTAATCAACACACACACACACACACACACACACACACACACACACGAGGAATGACACAAATTTAAAGCGTTTTATCTCTTCTGCCTCCTGTACTTCAGAATCTGAACCAACAATGACAAAAAAGCTAACTGCTAATTAACTGCTACAACAGAACCGGGCTCAGCAGCCGGACCAGACCGTGTTGGAGCACAGCCTCTGAGACCAACAGGGAAAAACGTTACAGTACCGACTAACTGAGTCAGCCCGGGAGCCAGGAGCCGAACCCAGCATGAAAACCACCTCGGTAGGCTGCTGTGTTCACTGTTAGACTGGACACTGCCGGTTCAGAGGTTCTGTCGCTGTGTTCACTGTTAGACTGGACACTGCCGGTTCAGAGGTTCTGTCGCTGTGTTCACTGTTAGACTGGACACTGCCAGGTTCAAGGTTCTGTCGCTGTTGTTCACTGTTAGACTGGACGGCCGGTTCAGAGGTTCTGTCGCTGTGTTACTGTTAGACTGGACACTGCCGGTTCAGAGGTTCTGTCGCTGTGTTCACGTTAGACTGGACTGCCGGTTCAGAGGTTCTGTCGCTGTGTTCACTGTTAGACTGGACACTGCTGGTTCAGAGGTTCTGTCGCTGTGTTCACTGTTGAGACTGGACACTGCTGGTTCAGAGTTCTGTTGCGCGTTCACTGTTAGACTGGACACTGCGGTTCAGGGTTCGGTCGCTGTGTTCACTGTTAGACTGGACACTGCCGGTTCAGAGGTTCTGTCACTGTGTTCACTGTTAGACGCTGATGGTAGCTCGTAGCTGTAAACAGTCAAACAATGAAACATCAATATGTATTCATTTAACGTTAATGATCCTTATAATACTTGTTCCCAGTCTGTGTGATGTTGGTGGGAACCTAACCCTGCCCAGTTACCCACAGCCCTCCCCCCTCCTCCTCCTCCTCCTCCCACTCCTCCTCTCCTCGCCTTGTTTAGCTTTGACACCTCAGCTGTTCAGAAGGCTGCGGGAGGAAGGGGAGAGGGGGGAGCGAGGGAGAGAGGGGGAGGAGGAGCGGATAATGAAGGTAACTTGTTGTTGTCACCACACGTTGTGTTCGCGGCCTTTCGCGCTCATTACACGTTATTACTAAAAAGCTAAGCTAACCTAGCTGCACGGCTAACTGAGCTAACAGCGTTGTAGCAGACGTGCTCGGCCCTGATCAGGCTGTTTAACGAGCGGACACAGGGATAATTATCATCAGTTATTATAGCTCTGATTCTGAAATGAGCATTTTAACTTCACGAGTATATAATATAAATATATATAATAATATAAATAATAAATATAAATTATATTAATATATATAACTATAAATATATACATATATAATAATATATATATATGTTAGAGTGTGTAAACAGAGTCACATGACCTGAGGTGCAAACTTTACCTGTCAATGATTCCTGAGGGACGAAGAAGAAACTCTTAACATGTTTGACCTTTTAAAAAAAGACTTCCTGCTGCTGAGTGTGTGTGTGTGTGTGTGTGAGTGTGTGTGTGTGTGTGTGGAGTTAGCGGTGGACGACAGATCGGCCCTGAGGCGCTGCAGGTGTTTGAGATGAGAAAGAGAAGAAGGAGGGAGTTAAAGAAAGAAAAGAGACACCGGAAGACAAACAGAGGAAGATCAGCCTGAACACGAGAGGTCAAAGTTTAAACGTCTCTGTCCACCTGTCCTCCAGTGTCTTCAGGTGTTCTTCAGTGTCTTCAGGTGTTCTTCAGTGTCTTCAGGTGTTCTTCAGGTGTTCTTCAGTGTCTTCAGGTGTTCTTCAGGTGTTCTTCAGTGTCTTCAGTGTCTTCAGGTGTTCTTCAGTGTCTTTAGGTGTTCTTCAGTGTCTTCAGTGTCTTCAGGTGTTCTTCAGTGTCTTCAGGTGTTCTTCAGGTGTTCTTCAGTGTCTTCAGGTGTTCTTCAGTGTCTTCAGGTGTTCTTCGGTGTTCTTCAGTGTCTTCAGGTGTTCTTCAGGTGTTCTTCAGTGTCTTCAGGTGTTCTTCAGGTGTTCTTCGGTGTTCTTCAGTGTCTTCAGGTGTTCTTCAGTGTCTTCAGGTGTTCTTCAGTGTCTTCAGGTGTTCTTCAGGTGTTCTTCAGGTGTTCTTCAGTGTCTTCAGGTGTTCTTCAGGTGTTCTTCGGTGTTCTTCAGTGTCTTCAGGTGTTCTTCAGGTGTTCTTCAGTGTCTTCAGGTGTTCTTCAGTGTCTTCAGGTGTTCTTCGGTGTTCTTCGGTGTTCTTCAGGTGTTCTTCAGGTGTTCTTCAGGTGTTCTTCATAGTATTTCAGAGTTTGTCATTTCCTGATGAACCAGAAAAAGTTGATGATGTCATCCTGCACTTGGAGTGCTTCCTGTTTGATCCAGTCTGTGTCCGGGCCTCACTGATTACTGAACAGAACCAGAACCACAGAAATTACTGAACAGAACCAGAACCACAGAACTTTATTCAAACTGGATCAGGTTTTTTTCTCAATGAGGTCCTCCGACTGGAAACCTTCAGATTTCTTATCATGTGGTTGTTGGTGTGGAGCAGTGGAGACACGGCGTCCTGTAATAGGAAGCTCACAGGTTTGATGTCTTTAGATTTCCTGATGATGAAGTTCCTGTTTGTCTGTAAGTCACTCGGTGCTGTCACCTTATTCCCTGTTGGTCTCAGAGGCTGTCCGGCCCGACTGCTGAGCCCGGTTCTGTTAGACTGTAACTTTGACTTTACACACCAATGGATCTATGTTCATGTGCATTGTTCGTGTCCTCTCCTGTCCCCTCGTGTCCCTCCTCACCTCTGTGGTGTGGTACCATCTAAACAAACACCCGGATCATGGTGGGCAGGCCTCTGGGATCAGAACCGAGCGCCCCGCTCCGAGTCTTCTTCTTCAAACATGGATCATTTGAGGGGAAACCATATGTACGTGCATCTGCTTCCTGTGACTCCGGCAGGACCGCGGACGCTCTGCGATGGCGTCTCGAGCCGCCGAGGACTGATTTTTAAAGCGAGCGGCCATCTGTCTCTCTCCTCTCGGAGCTTTTCTTGGCACCCTCGGGTGCAGCCGGCAGGGGGGGGCAGAGGAGTCGCCCTGTCCGCGACACCACGAGACAAAAGAGTCTCTAAAGAGAAGAACGTGACAACTGCTCATCCAACCAACCCCGCTGAGACGCAGATCACATGACCACAGATCAGCCTGCAGATCTGACTGAAGACACCAAAGACATGACAGCATGTCGACCAATCAGGTGATCGTGGGATTTACAGAGTTTATGATGGACAGTGAAGTAAACTGCTCACAGCTGTAGCTGCTGTTAGCTCATGTTAGCTCAGTCTGTTAGCCCGACTGTGAGTTCAGAGCACCGGGGCACTTTGGACCACCAGGAAGAAGAAGAAGACGTTTACAGGACCGGGGCGCAGAGCCCGTGTCGTGCCAGAACCGGAGCTGGGCAACACAGAAGTTAGCATCATGGATCACGTTAGCTGCTGAACTTAAAGCTACAGTTAACGTTAGATTAACCAGCGACAGCCCAGAGAGTCTGAACGAGTTAGCTAACGTTAACCAGCTAAACCCAACATGACAACATATCTGACTTCAGAGTTACGTTAGCTTCAGCTCTGACTCTGCTGTCGTGGCTGCTGGTCACTTGTTGACATTAGCAGACTCCATTTCGAAGCTAACGTTAGCTCGTGTTGCACACTGTTAGCAGTCAGCAGCTTCTAGAATGGCAGAGGAGAAGAGGACGCTGACGACATCAGAGAGCAAGAAGCTGAATCTGGGACTTTCAGTCGTCGGTGAAACAAAAGTCCAGATTCAGCGCAGTGTGTTTGTCGACCACATCCTGGGCTCAGCTCTCGCCTCTCCTCACCCGTCATGGAGGTGGGGGAGGGTCCGGGTGAGTTTAGTCCTTCAGAGTTGAGCGGAAATGGGAGGACAGGTTCATCAAAGCCTCCCTCTGAACAGGAGACGCCATAATGAGGCTGAGAGAGGAGGGAGGAGCTCTGGAGAGCCGCGTCCCGCCGCCAAACAGACGTGACATGAAACTCTCATTGAGGCTTTTCTGAGCGGGTTCATGCGGGAGGAGGAGGAGGAGGTGGAGGAGGAGGAGGTGGAGGAGGTGAAGGAGGAGGTGGAGGTTGATTGTTTGGTGGATTTTGGAACGAATCCACGCACGATGATCGACAGTCTGATTTCCACCTCGCGTTAATGATCTCAGCGCTCGCCATCGATAGCCGCCTGATGACGCGCGTGAACGCAGCCTCGAGGAATGTGCGCTCACCTCGGCACAGGAAGTGATCAACGTGAGGCTTTTCTGCTAATTGAGGAGGAAATAATACGGAGCACGCCCCCCGGCCGCGGCCCGACAAATGAGAGAGGTGTTCAGAGAATAAGAGGTGGGCGGGGCCCGGCGGCGGGGGGCCCCTTTGTGACGGAGGGGGGGTGGAGGTCTGAACAAAGTGGGATTATCAGGTTCCCAGCGGCATGGGGCTATTCCTCTCATAACGTCATCAGCCGGCTTTAAAGCCTGCAGGAGATTAACCCTCCACAACGTCTAATTGACAAACGGGGAGCGCTGCTCGTCAGCGCCACCGCCGCTTTGAACGCCACGACAAGAGACGCACAAAGAGGATTAGTAACGCTGATAGCTGCGAGAGTTTAACTTCCTCCTCTGAACTTTGAGTGAAGATATTTGAGGAATGTGTCGTTTCTGTTGAGCCAATAAACACCTGATGCGCTCTGATGATGTCATTACGGACGGTCTGACGCCCGAGGCCAAACAGAGGTCCTTTAACGGACACGAAACTCTGATATTTGAGTTTAAGTCACAAGTTTGATCCGTTTATCAAATCAAATCAGATTTTATTTGTACAGCCCAAAGTCACAAAGTCCATTTTCCTCTGAGGCTTTACGACCTGTACACGGAGTGACACCCTCTGTCCTTAGACCCTCGTTTGGCAGCAATAATGACAGTAGTAATATGTGTAGTGGACGTCATGGACCACAGCAGCAGCCACGATCCACGAGAACCTGCTGGACGACAGAGACAGAAACTCCAGGGAAGAAGTTTTGTTAGTAACATGCATTAATGAGACATGAATGTTTAGAGAGAGACAGCAGTCTAGTCCTATGGCAGTAAAGTAAAGTCAATAATAAAGGACGAGTTCAGGAACATTCAGATCATCAGTCAGAAGGTCGAGTGTCCCAAAGCCTCGTCAAGGAGAAGTTTCAAAGATTCAACCAGAAGTTTGATGATGAACCAACATGAACGTTACGTCCTGCTGAAACACTGCCTGCTGCTGTTTCACATTAAAAGTCTTCCAGAGACGTGAGCCGTAAAGAGCACTGGAAGGCTTTTATTTTGAAGGTTTGAGATGTTTAAGGAGAACGTTTGAAGTGTTTTAAAGGTGCATTTCAATCTAAACTGACTAATTATAATAACTGTTTGTCGTTGGACACGCAGTGAGATCTGCTGTGCAATCAGCTGACAGGACGCCACCGAGGCCTCGACGACTTGAGAGTGAGTGCCTGATTCGTTCCCGCGTCCACTCCACAGCTCGCTTCAAAGCTCCGGGCTTAATGTCCCACTCGAGCTCCCAGAGTCGTAGTCTGTAATTAAAGGGTGATTAAGAGGCTGGGCTGATGAATGGGAGCCTAAATACTCTAAATACCCCATGCTGCTCTGCTGTTGGACTCAGCGTGGAGGACTTAATTGATTCAGGCTAATCAGCGGTCAGAATTAAAACAGTCACAGTTGTCTGGGAGAGACGAGGAGGGGGGAGGAGAGAGGAGAGGAGGGGGGAGGAAAAGTGAGAGGAAACGAGGGAGGAGGAGAACAGAAGGTTGAAGTGAAAGAAAGAGGAGGAGGGACGATGTGTGTTATTGTGGAGAGAGGAAGCAGCTCAGCAGAAGGCGTCTTGTACTATCCTGCATAAATTAAACACACACACACACACACACACACACACACACACACTCTAAAGGAACAGTTTGTCGGACAATTAGGTGATATGGAGACTCATTAGCGTCGAACGTGACGGCCAACTACACGTTGGACTTTGGCGTCCTGAGCACAGCTAGAGGACACTTCTGCTGGTTTCTCTTCTAAAGGTCCAGTCTGCAGGATGTACTGACACCTGGTGGTGTAGCTGCTGATTGCAGCCCCCTCGTCTCATGCCTCGTGGAGCAGTTCAGACACTGCAGAGAAAGACTGAAGTGGACTGATAGAAGAATGGACTTCATGTTGTCGAGTCGTCATCAAGACAAATTTAAGTCGTTATTGAGTTGTAGTGAGTCGTCTTTGTCATTAAGTGTTTTTGCATGCCTGGTCTGAGTCAGTTGCGTTAGCTATAGTATATATCAGTATACGTAGCGTCGCTCCGGCGGCGTCAGCAGAGAGAAAGCGTTTCATTGGATATAAAGTTAGTACACGCCCCCCAAGTGTTCGCCCTCTGACCTCCGTGGTCTGGGGTGTGTTGACAGAGCAGCATATGTGACGTTAAAGCGGCGCCGCCGTCCTGAAATAACTTCAGACAACAACAACAACGTCGCGGCATGGAGAGACAATGGCCGCCTTGTTGTGTCGGGCGTGTTTGGCACGACAGCGCGGTGAAATATGTCACGGCAACATGTTCGGCCCGGAGTGGAAGTGAAGGCGACGCCTCCGGTTCTCACAGCGCGAGTAAACTGCAAATGAATCACAACTCACATGAACACACACACACACACACACACACACACACACACACACAGTCACACTCGTCGTCATATTTAGGCCCAATTACAATCAACAACTCGGCGGCTTCACGTGTCGTCAGACTGAAACATGTTACTGCTCATCACAACAACAACACGTGTCACACTCGACAGATGCTTGCGAACACGTTAAACACTTCTTCAATCATTAAGACAAAATTCAGATCAGATCAGAGTTTGGGCAGCGCTGATTTTACGTTTGGTTCATGTTTCTGATGGACTCTGAGTCTGAGGAGACGATTTACTGACTTCAACTTTTCCTCCGTCACTTCTGAACGTGACCTGAGTTTGAGTTAGAGATGAAGATTTTTACAAAACATGAAAATGTTCAAACAGCTCAGACTGATTCAAGAACAGCCGTCAGGTTCTGACATGATCTGACTCAACTGTCTAAAACCTGGACGTAGTCTCCGTGACGTCCCCGCAGACTGTCTAAAACCTGGACGTAGTCTCCGTGACGTCCCCGCAGACTGTTTAAAACCTGGACGTAGAGAAAGAGACAAAGACATTGTCAGTTCACCGTCAGTAAACAGAGGGACTGACTCGGCTGTCACTGGACTGACCGAGTCGCCTTTCACAGATAAACTGGACGTGTTTCACATTAAAGTGTGTGTTGCTGGTAACTGTCTCCTCTCGGCCATCTGTACCTGCGGCTTGGCTTCCATCATTAACCAAACCACAGTGATGTCATCAGGGACCAACCGACAGCAGCTGCTTTAAAACACACACACACACACACACACACACACACACACACACAAACAAACAATGTCAAGTTATAATTAAGTCATGTGATACTCGTCTCTCCACCAACTGACAAGAACAGAGTGAGTCTTAAACCTCAAACCAGGCCGACTGTGTCTGCAGTTCCTCTAACGTCCACTTGAGGCTGGTTCCAGCAGTGAGTCAGTCTCCATAAGTCCCCATGTCCAAATGTCCAACTTCACAGCAGAAATAAACATGTTTACAGCCTGGTACAAAAAACAGTTTTGGTCTCTGTAGCTAATTTCCCCGTTCATGACAACTGTACTGAGGGTGAATTTATATACAACTCACCTGTTCACATTATATTAAGGCTTAAAGTTATGCAGGATTAAGAGCGTGGACGCTTTGACTGACAGGTGGGTGTCGTCATGGAGACTACGTCCAGGTTTTAACCCACTGAAACCAGAGTACTAGCAGGAAGTACACAGAGTACTACAAAGAAGAGTAGTAACAGAAGTATCTGAGTGTAGACATTTTGTAAACGTTATATCTCTGCACATGCTCACAGCGTCAGCTCAGCACACACACTGTTCACTCAGCAGGTGTGCCACACCAGGTGTGTGTGTGTGTGTGTGTGTGTGTCTCATGCTAATTGTGACCCGTGGGGTCTGTGTGCAGTCTGAGTATAATTATCTGTGTAATTGTCGTGTATTTTGTAAAGTGCCAGATCATTTAACTCAGGATTAGCTCTTCTCACCTCCAACGGCCGAGGGTGGTGCTCTGCCTTCACCCCCACCTCCACACACACACACACACTGTAACACACACACACACACACACACACACACACACACACACACACTTTCTCTGTCATTCTTTGTGTTCTCTCTCCGACACGTCGTGAGTTAAGGAGGGTATCAAGTCGCTCGCCCATCTGTGATGCAGACTGCATGAAGCTGGCTGAGACACACTGTGTGTGTGTGTGTGTGTGTGTGTGTGTGTATATGTGTGTGTGTGTGTGTAAACTAATTTACATATATATATTTTTACCCATGAAGCACAAACACACACACACACACTGTAAATATCTTTGTTACTTTACATATAGCTTTAGAGTATCCACATGCTAAAGTAGCTAACTGACTCACAGACGTGATGATGCACAGCAGCTCTGATTGGCTGTCAGTTTTTCTTTCCACAGGTGTGATGTTCAACCTCAGCGACACCGAGCCGAGGCCCAAACATCAACAGGAGATAACCATGACTCAGCAGAGCTCAGCATCACCTGGGTTCATCCTCTGGAGAGCAGCATTTCATTAAGACTGAACAAAAGTGTCAGTCTTGGTCCAACGTAACATCAGTCAGTCATTAACGTGACTCTTTAAATCTCGTTTACGCGGCGTGTCGTTAAAATTCTTTAATTGACGGACGGGCTGTGAAGACGAAGTCACACCCTGATTCACTGTGATCCGGTTTCAGAGTTCTGGGTCGAGTCCAGAACAAACGAGGTGTGTGCTGTTGAGTGTTTACATACCCCCCACACACACACCATTATCATATTTAACTGACAAAGACAGAGTAACGACGTTACAAACAGTAATTAAATATGATTTTCAGATAGCAACCGAGCTAACTCGCATGCTAACAGGCTAACTCGTTAGCTGCGTTAGCTAATTATCAGCTGTTACGATTTATTTGATGTTTTAACTTTAACAAAACTTTGGTGCCACTGTTGCTAACACTGGCTAACTTCTTGCTGCTACACGTTCACACAAAGTTTCCCCAGAAGATTTAAAACGTTTGATCAGAGCCGATGATGGAAGCAGCTAACAGACGGTTAGCTAAGGAGCTAACGAATTAGCCACACTGAGAATTATGGCAGGCTACAGCTAGCACATTACCGTTAGCTTGGCAGCTACAGCAGCTCTTTAAACTTTCACTCATGAGCGTGAACCAAAACAACGACACGGCGTCTCCCAGAGGTCAACGCTCCTGGCTCAGTATGAATGTTTATAACTCTTAATGTGTTTGTAGTTTATATCAAGAGACACATGAAGCCTCATTTCACTGTGCTAACTAGCTTATAGTGCTAACTAGCCTATAGTGCTAACTAGCTTATTAACTGGTAATTAAAGGCCAGCTAGCTTGACAGACTGTTGTGGCTAGCTACAGCTAATACTGCCATTAGCTCTTTGCTCAGAAAGAATGTAAACAAGCTAATAGCTTCTAATTCCCAGCTAGAAAGCTAGTTAGCACTATAAGCTAGTTAGCAATATAAGCTAGTTAGCAATATAAGCTAGTTAATATAAGCTAGTTAGCAATATAAGCTAGTTAGCAATATAAGCTAGTTAGCGCCATAAGCTAGTTAGCATCATAAGCTAGTTAGCAATATAAGCTAGTTAGCAATATAAGCTAGTTAGCAATATAGGCTAGTTAGCACCATAAGCTAGTTAATATAAGCTAGTTAGCAATATAAGCTAGTTAACACCATAAGCTAGTTAGCAATATAAGCTAGTTAACACCATAAGCTAGTTAGCAATATAAGCTAGTTAGCACCATAAGCTAGTTAGCAATATAAGCTAGTTAGCACCATAAGCTAGTTAGCATCATAATCTAGTTAGCATCATAAGCTAGTTAGCAATATAAGCTAGTTAGCATCATAAGCTAGTTAACAATATAAGCTAGTTAACATCATAAGCTAGTTAGCAATATAAGCTAGTTAGCAATATAGGGTAGTTAGCACCATTAGCTAGTTAGCAATATAGGCTAGTTAATATAAGCTAGTTAATATAAGCTAGTTAGCAATATAAGCTAGTTAGCACCATAAGCTAGTTAGCACCATAAGCTAGTTAGCACTGTATAATGAAGCTACAAGTAGCGAGCTAATGTCAACGTTAGCTGTAGCTAGCGAACCACAGTAGCTCCTTAACTAGTCGTGTTATTCTTCACTAACATGTCTGTGTGTGTGTGTGTCTGTGTGTGTGTGTGTGTCTGTGTGTGTGTGTGTCTGTCTGTCTGTGTGTGTCTGTCTGTGTGTGTCTGTGTGTCTGTCTGTCTGTCTGTCTGTGTGTCTGTCTGTGTGTGTGTGTCTGTGTGTGTGTGTCTCTGTCTGTCTGTGTGTCTGTCTGTCTGTCTGTCTGTCTGTCTCTGTCTGTCTGTCTGCCTCTGTGTGTGTCTGTGTGTCTGTCTGTCTGTCTGTCTGTCTGTCTGTGTGTGTGTCTGTCTGTCTGTGTGTGTCTGTGTCTGTCTGTCTGTGTGTGTGTCTGTCTGTCTGTGTGTGGATGTCTCTATCTGTCTCCACTGTGTTCATAATTCCTGTGTGTCAGGTTTACAGGTGTGTTTCAGAGTGATGTTGTGAGTGACGCAGTGATTCTGGCTCAGTCACCGTCACTGTCACTCCGGTATGTTGATTGATGGCATCACTGACTATTTGTGTCAGATGACTTTTAATGGATGTTTTAAAGAGTAATTTACGGCCACTTGTCACGACCAGTTTACAGATGCCAAAGCTTCCCTCCCCGTCTTACTGTTAAAATACCTGTTATTATCCCGACAGGTATGAAGACCTACAGCTCGCATGTCAGGCAACATACCACCCTGCTGTGCTCGCTCGAGGTGCACTGTCTGCTTCTTCTGTCTGCCTGAATATATCATTATTTTCACATTTCCTCTCTCAAGTGGTCTGCGCCTCGCTCTGAAGAAAGAAGCTTCAGACAGGATCCCAGCACGAGGAGCGAGGAGCGAGGAGCGAGGAGCCCGGCTCGCCGCCACCAAACACTGACAGACAGATTTACTCTTGAAATAGAGTCGGCTAACGTCAACAAGTCCAAAGCTCACATCGCTCCAACACGTCAGATATATTAGCAGCTTGTGGTTTTAGCTGGATAACGTAACAAAAACTCCACTAATTCATCCGGCAACGTTACCTGCAAATGGCGAGACCCCCGAGAACTCGGCCATGTGCAGGTAACGTTGCCGGATGAATTTGCTCCACACAAACAGGAGCTAACAGCAGCTACAGTTAGCAGCTGGAGGATTGGTGACGCGGCTCAACATGAACCAAGCAGAAAACGGTCGACCGCCTTCAGTCGTTAAAATACTTGGTTGCGGTTGCCGGTTCCTCCAAATGTTTGCCAACGGCTGCCTAGCAACCGTGGTTTGTTGAGCCCCGCGGCGCTGTCCGGATCACCTGGAGCTCTCCGAGTGTGTGAAAGGGGATGAGGGGTCGCTGCTTATCTGATCCAGACCACTTTAGGAAGACACCTGTGGTATCCACGGCGATATATTACCCCCCCCCCCCCCCCCCCCCG
>NC_040011.1:9109264-9114949 GCF_000972845.2 Larimichthys crocea | reverse complement strand
TCCAGACCACTTTAGGAAGACACCTGTGGTATCCACGGCGATATATTACCCCCCCCCCCTCAGGTGAGGTGCTGGAGGTGGGCAGCTGCAGGCAGGAAGTGAAGCCGACAGGCGGGAACGCCTTTTTTTTTTATTTATGGCGCACTGATTTTAACGAGGTGGAGCGTCAGACGGAGATCAGGTTCAACATCAACAGACGAGACAGAGGAAGTGACAACAACCGGCCGGGTTCACTACGTTTAATTAAGTTTAATTAGCGACTTCCTGCCAATCCTCATTAATCACAGCTTTAGTAAATCGTGGTCATTGATTAACGTATGTCATCGTTAACAGATAAAACTACAAACATGGCTGACCAATGTTAAACAGTCTCTGCTAATAAAGACCTTTACTGTGGAAACAGAGACGCATTAACAGCTCTGACTGGGTGTTTGTTTTCTCCTCAGACTCTCCGGACGTTCCTGTCGGTGTCAAACAGACGGAGACAAAGACCAAACACGGCGTGGACATGGCGGCCAGCGGGCAGGTAAACAAACAGCAGCGAGCAGGGAGGCGTTTAGCGGCTAATTGTCTTCACTGGGGAGCTGTTAGAGTCTGACAAGTCCCCAGGCCTGAGGCTGGAAACATACACTGCTACAGGAAGAGCCCAGGGGCTCAGAGGAGGACTCATACCCCAACACACACTTCACCTGGACACACACACACACACACACACACCTGGAAACAAAGGGAGTGTCTATCAGCAACACACTCACCTGAGCAGCCCCCCTCCTCGTGACACCTGTCAACACTGAAGGTGTGGAACAAACAGGTAAAGATCAAAGACGAGCACAGACACACCTGAGACCAGCTTAAGACTGAAGATCAAGACTAAGACTGAGGCTGATACAACATCAAGACTGAGACTGAACCAAACAGACATCCAGGTTTTAGACAGTCTGCGGGGACGTCACAGAGACTACATCCAGGTTTTAGACAGTCTGCGGGATACTGATATAAAAACTTCAGATGTTTGACTGAATGAATCTGAAGATCTGGACAGAACAAAAGAATCGTCTTATCGTGTCTTTGTTTCTCATTTGGGACTTGGACTTCAGCAAACACTCGTGGATGTTCAGACGTCTGTGGACTTGTCCGTGATGAAACCAGCTACATATTGAAATGTTCATTTTTAGCGCCGAGACGTGGAGGCCATTTGCACGGAGAGCCGGGTGACGGCCGAGGTCGTGCTGAGACACATCATCCATCAGCGCCCCGTAAACCTCCCGCGGAGCCTCCGACCGCTGCTTGTGCCTCACATGAATATACGAGGTGTCACTTTATAATGTCTTTGATTTGACTCTGTCCTGAGAGGAAACCTGACCGTCTGTGCACAACTTCACACACTAAACTTCACCGACTGTCCAACGAGGGGGAAAACTAAAAGTTCTCCAGTCAACGAAGAAAACCAGTGAGAAAGATTTATAAGAAGCTGTTAGTCCAGACTTTAATGATCTGGATCATTTGGAAAAGAAAGAAAGACATTTACATTCTTCGTACAATAAATAAAAAAGATGAAGACTAACGGAAAAAACACAAACGACTCCTCAGAGAGCTAACTGCTAACGCGCTATCGCGTTCAGATTTGATTCGATCGTGAGCGACAAAGTCACTTCATCGTCACGATAAAAATAAACAACATGAACCATTGTGAAAGTGGTGATTAGGAAAAAAATAATGTGACGTTAGCTTTTGTTACGTTAGCATTTGTTACATTTCGTTTACATTACGGTGTGGCACATTACGTACGTTACGTATGTTATGTTGACTTTCATGATGTTTTGTTATATTCTGTTTTTTTACATTATATTTGTTACGTTTGTTATGTTACCTTTTGTTACTTTTCATTACTTTAACTTTATTACGCTGCCTAGTCTGTCGTGTTATATTTCCTTTTGTTACATTACGTATGTTCAGTTAACTTCATTATGTTACACTTCATTAGATTTTATGTTACGTTAGCTTTCATGATGTTTCGTGATGTTCTGTTTTGTTATATTTGTTCTTTCATGATGTTTCGTGATGTTCTGTTTTGTTATATTTGTTGTGTATGTTACATTCCATGTTGTTACTTTATTCCATTAACTTTATTACATTGCATCATGTTTTGTTAGATTTAGTTTTGTTACATCATGTTTCGTCACGTATGTTGCGTTAAGAAGTTAGCATGTCACATGGCAAACACAGTGTTTGTTTCAATCTGATCAGTCATTTATTTTTTGCAATGACGAGTTAATTGATTGTGATTTTTCTGTAAAAATTAGATGTTTTAAAAGCTGGTCTGACAATATCTTTTAAAAGACATATTTGACGTGTTACGGACGGTTATCATTAAACAGTGAGACGCGGTCGCTGACACACTCACATTAAGACGTTACCGTGTTCGCCGTCTGTCAGAAGCTTTAAACAAACAAATGACAGGAAGTACAGAGCTCGCCGTGTTTGTGTCGTCCTGTCACTTCCTGTCGTCTGACGCCTTAACGTTCGGTTTGTGAAGAAACAAACAGTGAAGTGATGACAGCGATGAAGCTGCTGAGGCTGATGACACAAACTCAAAGTATTTCAAGTCGTTTACTGTCAGTCAGACAGAAATAACAAGTAATGTGATTACTGGAAGAAGTACTCTGACCTGTCGGAGTATTGTTTGTATTATTTTACAGTATAAAAGTATTAAAGTATACTTAAAGTACAAAACAGGATTATGCACTGAGCCTGTTTCAAAAAAATAAAATATTACATTTTAATTATTGATGCATTCATGCGTTCGTCACTTTACTGAATTTACTGTAGATGAAGTTTTGTTTTTACTTGAAATATTATATAAAATGTATTTGTTGGTTGGATCAGTGTAGAGTAATTGTAAACATGCATTTCCATTCTGTGTCCGTCATCAACAAACTGCATGGCAACGTCACGACACGTATTGAGCGTTAATAAGTATTCAACAGCTGGTTACACTTATGAATAAAGCAACAATAAAAATACTTGGTACGTACGTAAAGAAAACGTCATCAGGATTTATTATAAACTGAATTTATCAGCTCGTTATGAGACAATGAACCGTCCTCATGTGCCCACCGTCACGTACACGTAATATGAGCTGCGTTTAAACCAGTCAGTGACTAAACTGGAACGTTTGTTTTCCAAAAATTTGACTTTGACTAAAATGTTACAACTTTTTCTAAATATTTAATAACATACATACAAAAAATGACAAACATACTATTTTATATTCAAACTGCCTTTAAATGTTTTTAGTTATATCTTTGTTCTTTTTGTATTTTTCTCATAAAATTAAGACTTTTTCTTATTAAAGGACCAAATTATTAGATGTTAATATTCTGATTAAACCTGCTGATATTCAGACTTTATTTTCACATTTTTGAAATATCATAACGTTACTGTCCCGCCTCCGTTAATCACATTTCTATGATCTGAATTCAGTTGAAACGTTGAAGCGTCGAGTCGGTCACAGACGGCCTCTTGACAGATTTGTGATTTCAGTCTTAAAGACTCTTTTCAGTCTGTAATTGTGAACTTCTTGTAAATCAAAGCTGAAATTTAAACGGGGACTCCCTTCAATCCCCTCGAGGACTCCGGGGAGTCTGCAGACCGCGGTTTGAGAACCAGCGCCGCGCTGGTCCAAACTGTCAGTCATGGTTTGGGAGCGCCGCCGGCCTCCAGTCATCTCCTAAACGGTAATTTATGTGTTGTTGTGGAGGACAAATTGCTGCAGGAGGTGCACCATTAGCTAAACTGCATTTCACAGCGACGTGTTTTCACCTGCAGCACAGCTATGCCAAAAATGTCAGAACTCAGCGCCGGGCCGCCGCCGGGCCGAGACACAGGCTTTATAGGAGGGAGGAGAGAGAGCGAGCTTTAATGACACACTGTCAGATCAAATACACACTCAACAAGTTCTCACACACTCATAAAGACACATTAATGCAAGTAAACACACTCTGCATGGACACACACACACACACACACACACACACACACATCATCATGATGACAGTTAGTGATCACAGGTCCAAACACGGCGCAGCGTCCCGAGTGTGAGCGACGTTAAACATTAAAGTCCACAAATACGAGTTTAAGTGTCTTTGTCCGTCTGTCCAACACCGACACACACTGACAGACACACACACCGACACACACAGACACACACTGTCTGTCCAACACTGACACACACTGTCTGTCCAACACTGACAGACACTGACAGACACACACACTGTCTGTCCAACACCGACACACACTGTCACACACACCGACACATACAGACACACACTGACAGACACACACACTGTCTGTCCAACACCGACACACACTGTCACACACACCGACACACACAGACACACACTGACAGACACACACACTGTCTGTCCAACACTGACAAACACTGACAGACACACACACTGTCTGTCCAACACCGACACACACTGACGCACACTGACAGACACACACACTGTCTGTCCAACACCGACACACACTGACAGACACACACACGGTCTGTCCAACACCGACACACACTGACAGACACACACACTGTCTGTCCAACACTGACACACACCGTCTGTCCAACACCGACACACACCGACACACACACACACACACTGTCACACACTGACACACAGACACACACACAGACACACACTGTCACAGACTGACACACACTGACACACACTGACACACACACACTGTCACACACACAGACACACACAGTCTGTCCAACACAGACACACACTGACACACACACTGACACACACACACTGACACACACACAGACACACACACAGACACAAAATGTCTTCAGAGTTTGTCCAACACTGAAAAGTTGCTGATGATGTCATCCTGATCTCTGGACTTTAATTGGACGATACATAAACTACTGCTCGCTGACAGGAAGTGATGTCGTTTACTGTAACCAGCTGTTATGTTTAATTATGTTTAATTATGTTTAATTATGTTTAATTAGGTGATGAAATGTCACCTCATATAATTAGACACATGATGTTAGGTTTATAAATTTATACAGACAGCGTCATTGTTTAATGATTCAATATTCAATGATTTGTTTGTTTAAAGGGATCGCCATCAGCTGTTGCCATGGTGATCAGCTCGTCCACACGACACATTATATAATAAACTTTAATATCACACACTGTATGAACATTTAAGATATTTACTAATTAAGTCATTAAATAGATGTGACGCTTTAAGAGTCAGAACTCATGAAAACATGAATACTAAAACGTGTGTGTATACACATATACTGTATATATGTGTATATACAGTATATGTGTATATATGTGTGTATATACACCCATGTATGTGTGTATATACAGTATATGTGTGTATATACAATATATGTGTGTATATATGTGTGTATGTGTGTATATACAGTATGTGTGTGTGTGTATATGTGTATATACAGTATATGTGTGTATATATGTGTGTATATACAGTGTGTGTGTGTGTATATGTGTGTATATACAGTATGTGTGTGTGTGTATATGTGTATATACAGTATATGTGTGTATATATGGGTGTATATACAGTGTGTGTATGTGTGTATGTGTGTGTACGTATTTGGATGTCATGTCTTCCCATTTCCACGTGATTTCCTCTGATCGTTATGATCAG
>NC_040011.1:9098737-9109254 GCF_000972845.2 Larimichthys crocea | reverse complement strand
ATATGTGTGTATATATGTATGTATATACAGTATATGTGTGTATGTGTGTATATACAGTGTGTGTGTGTGTATATGTGTATATACAGTATATGTGTGTATGTGTGTATATATACAGTATATGTGTGTATGTGTGTATATATGTGTGTATATACAGTATGTGTGTATATACAGTATATGTGTGTATGTGTGTGTGTATATGTGTGTATATACAGTATGTGTGTGTGTATATGTGTATATACAGTATATGTGTGTATGTGTGTATATACAGTATGTGTGTGTATATGTGTATATACAGTATGTGTGTGTGTATGTGTGTATGTGTGTATATACAGTATATGTGTGTATATGTGTGTATATACAGTGTGTGTATATGTGTGTATGTGTGTATATACAGTATATGTGTGTATATGTGTGTATATACAGTATATGTGTGTATATGTGTGTATATACAGTATATGTGTGTATATGTGTGTATGTGTGTGTACGTATTTGGATGTCATGTCTTCCCATTTCCACGTGATTTCCTCTGATCGTTATGATCAGGTATTGGAGATTTGTTTTTGTGGCCTTGTTTGTTGGAAAATATAAAACATATAAAATATGATTGTTTGTGTGTTTGATGTTAGTCTACATGTGTCTGTCTTCAGTGTTTATCAGCTGATGTATAAATGAAGTTGGTCATGACTGTTTGTACACAGTGTTTCATAAATCAAACAGTTCAAACTTTAATCTGAAGTCATTTCTCCACTTTCAAGTCTCAGGTAGTGATGAGAATATTTTCATTTTAAATGTGTTTGATTGTTTTTCTGCACATTAGCTGAAATCTGAAAAACAAACTTTATTAACCGAGAACTCCTGCAGCCTGTGAACGCTCACACAGCTCATAGCAAACAGCACAGCGCCCTCCAGTGGAGCCTCGACCAATCACAGGCTGCATCAGACCTGACACATGAATAACGATCATTGAGTCCATGTTTAAATAAAGTCCAACAGACTTCAAATAAAGTTTGATTGAAGCTTCATTAAGTGTCTTTATAAAACAAAAACCATGTGACGCTCCGACAGCTTCAGCTGCATCTGTGAGGATCTGTTTATATGACTGCTATACTGTCGTCCTATATACACCATATATATTTAGTGTGTGTGTGTGTGTGTGTGTGTGTGTGTGTGTGTGTGTCCTGTGAAATGTCTGTCAGGTTTGGTTTAGAAGCTTCCAGCAGCAGCGAAGCAGCCAATCAGAGTGTGACAGACGAGTGAGAGTCCGACCATCTGTAGGTGGACGGATGCCGACACGACAACACACACACACACACACACACACACACACACACACACACAGTAACTGATTACATTTGGTTCAGTAACTGTAGTTTACTCTGATCTGACATGTTCTGTATTTTTTTTTATTTTATATTCAATTACAAACAAAAACTGCAACGCAACGCTAAGAGTTAAAGACGTCACAGAGACTACGTCCAGGTTTTAGACAGTCTGCGGGGACGTCACAGAGACTACGTCCAGGTTTTAGACAGTCTGTCTCAGTGTCTCTGCTGGTTTTGTCTCAGTCTTGGTCCCTCAGTTTCTTTTATTTTGTTAATTGCTGTATAATATCAGAATAATCCTCCACGTTCATTAAAGTCTGAAAGTGTCGGCAGCGCGTCTCTTTCCATTATCTGACATTACTGCTGAGAAGAAGCTCCATAATCGCTGAGCAGGGAATTAAAGAATTCGCACAGATCTGCAGCTCCGCGTGCTCGTGTCTATTTGTGGCGGCAGAGAGGTGTTTTTTTTTTTTCCCGTCGCAGTCACCTTCGAGAAAAGGTGAAAATTGCACCCGGAGGGGGGACGGCTTCGACAGGGGAGGTGGGGGAGGAAGAGTCACCCCTTCCTCTTTGTCTCCGTCTTTGGCTCGTCCCCAAAAATGTCCCGCCGGAGCCGTACGGAGACCTCGAGGGAAACACGAACCGCTGATTGGACCGCCAACAAACAGGAAGAGGAAACACAAACTGTGACTTTAAGGTTCTCACCGACTGTAAGAAAACAACGTTAAACTTTATTCAGTGTTTCAGACACACGTGAACATGCAAACGAGGAGAGGCGAGGAAGTGACACACACACACACACACACGTTGTTGCGGACAGGTAAAGCTGACACACCTGAAATCTTTAAATCAACATTTACTCACGTCCTCTTATTTGGGTCGGGTCGTGGTGGCAGGTTCCCTCCAGCAGGTTCTGGGTCTGAAAGATGGAGAGCTGTGTCTCCAGCTCAGCTCCCATCACGATACAACAAACAACAGCATGACTGATACACACACACACACACACACACACACACTTCAATAAGATCAAACACGTGGACTCGTTGGTTTTTGTCTCTGTACTTTATATAAATAACGATCGTACAAACACTCCGTACCGTCCTCTCAACATTAAATCTGTCTTATAGCCTTTAAAAGTCCAGAGCGCCCCCTGGAGGCCGACCAGAACAACAACAACAACAGAGACCAGAACAGAACCACGAGGCAGAACTCTGCTGGGTCAGGCTTAAATCCTGGAGATCTGTTTCCAGGACTTTCAATGACACCTGCTGTCAATTCAAGGATCAGATCCCTCAACAGCTTCCCACCAACACACAGAGACAAAGTTCATCCTGTGAAACGATTCAAAACTTTTGATCTGATGTTTGGACTCTTCATCATCATCATCATCATCACTGTCATCATCATCATCATCTTCATCATCATCATAATCTTCATCATCATCATCGTCACAGGAAGTGATCAGTGTCGTTTGTAACAGACTTTAAAGTCAAACATGAAATCAAATCAATCATCAGGACCAATCAAAGACCATCAATGGACTCTGACCGGTCTGTCAGTGACTGTTCTGGAGCTTTTGATCAGATCACATGACCTTCATCCTCCTCGTCCACGTCACGTGATCTGATCAAAGTTTCAGTCTGGGTCATTTGATCTGATGTTTGTGGTTCTGATGGTTCTGATGGTTCTGGCACCTTTTTATTACTTAATGAATAAATTAACCGATGATGAAAACAATCCACGTTCTTTGGTTCCTCCTCATTTTGTCACGTGTTCTGTCGATGTTCTGATCCGCCTTAGGTCAGCTCGGCCCGGTTTGGCTCAGTTTAAAGAACAGAAACGCGTCACGCTCACCAGAGAACAGAAACATCTTTTTAATCTTTGGTGAGTTTGGCGTTCTCTGTTCTTGGTCAAATACTGAAAGAAAATAAATCCAGAACTCATCGTTTGGATCAGAACCGCTGCGAAGAATCAGCAGGAAAATAAAAACATGATGAAAGACGTCACAGTGTGAAGCTCATCTGACGTTTGCACGACCCAGAATAAAAAACATATAAAGTGTTCCAACGAGACGGAACCAGAACCAGAGATTCATCCATGAAAACAGCTCGGCCCGGTCCGGTTCAGTCCGGTTTTTGTTCAAGGTAACGCTGATTAAAGTCTGACAGGTGTGACCGTCTGAAACAGCTGTTTGATGATCGATCAGTGTTCAGTGTGTCTGTTTGTACCGTTTGTTTCACAGTTGAAGGTTTTCAGGCGCTGCTCGTCCACCAGGTGGCACCGGGCCCGGGTTCGAGGCCCGGGTTCAAGGCCCGGGTTCGAGGCCCGGGTTCGAGACCTGCCATTCCCGTCGATCTCTGTCAAAATAAAAGACCTAAAAAAATCCAAAAAAACAAAAAGCAAATGGAGTCTCGTTCAGCGTTTTCAGAGCCGACCTGTGCGGCGTCGAAGCCGGACTCCCGGTGCTATCCCAGAAGACACCAGGGCGTCTGGTTCTGGTCGCACTCCAGGTTGGTGTTGATGACGGTGCAGGGAGCGCCACTGATGGTCAGTTCCTGTCTGGACTCCACCTGGTAACGCAGGTTCGTCAGCCCGCCGTCCGGATCCACCTTAAACTGCTCCTGCAGGGACGAGACCACGTTAAGACTGAAGACCAAAGACTAAGACTAAGACTAAGACAGACTTAGAGACTAACGGAGATGTTATTTTATATACATGGACCGTAACAGACGAGTGTTGAACCTGTTTCTGAGCGGCGACTCTCTTCTGGTCTCTCTTCCTCCAGGCCGGGTCGTGGATGTGGTGGAAGGTCTTGTATCCGGTCGTGATGCCGCTCGGTCTGAAGAGCTGCAGAGACGCGACAGACGATGATGCAACACGGAGAACATCAAACATGATTCATGTGACGGTCTCATGTTGTTCTGTCACCTGTAACTCAGCTTTCCTCAGCCGTCTGTAGAACTCGTCGTCCTCTCGACCCCAACCCCAGAACCTGTTCGACATCCCGTTACACTGCCAACAGAACCAGAACCAGAACACACCTTTAATGTTCTCAGAGACACATGCAGCCTGAAGCTCCACCTTGTGGCTGGTTACAGTCATTACATCATCTGAACTGTGTCGCTCTGATTTATTTTTTTATTTGGACGGAAACATAAAAACCTGTTTGGTAGTAATCTGATTACATGTCAGATTACATTACAAACAGGTTACCCTTCATCATCACATGGCACACTGAGCGTCATCTAGGATTCAGCCTGATGAACTGTGGGTCAGTGCGATGATCATTAATAATATTAATTAATCAGCGTGCCAACAGGTGGAGCAGTCGTACCATGCCGTAATGTTTCTTGGTGAGCAGCAGGATTCCTCCCACGTACGTCTTGTAGTGGTACAGCGGGTGGAGCTCGGGCGAGGCCACGTGGAACGGCCCGTCCTCGGGGAAGCCGTAGTCCAGAGCATCGTTCAGAGGCAGCAGGTCCACGTCGTGCATGGCCAGGTAGTCCGTGTCGTTCCCGCTCTCCAGGTGACCCACGTTGATCAGAGACGCTCGGTTAAACCTGAAACAAACACAGTGTGAGGTGAAGTCGGCTGACAGGTGTCGCCCCCTGCAGGCACACCTGGTCCAGGTGTATCCTCACCTGTAGTGGTCCACCTGGTTGATGACGAGGATCTTGTGTCGGATCTTCTTCTTGTTGAGGAACGTGTGCATGAAGGGGACGAACACCAGCAGCTCCTCGAAGCGTTCTCTGAACGGCACGATGAGCGCCAGTTTGTGAGGACCCCAGGACGGGTCGTCCGCCGTGGATGCCTGACCGTCAGACGGGCATGGCGGCCGCGGCAGAGCCGGTGGCTGCTGCTGGCCGGGCCGACCGTCTGCACGCGGCGAGGCGGACATGTCGCCTGAACAGCTGAGCTGCAGCCAGAGCAGAGAGACGAGCAGCAGCACCATGCAGAGCCCAAACAGCTTGTAGACCGTACATCGACCGGACAGGAACCTGGAGACGGGAAGGACACGGGAAGGACACGGGAAGGACACGGACACGTGACGCAGAGAAATACTTTATGTAACACACACACACACACACACACACACACACACACACACACACACACACACACACTCAGGTTTTAAACGTCCTCCTGAAGCAACATTTCACTCTCTGTCGTCTTCATTGGTTGGTTGGTTACAGTCGACGTGGATCGATCAGTGATCAGAGTTCAGACTGACATCAGGTCAGTTTCAGTCTGAGGTAAAAATGTTTTTATTGATTCCTGATCAGTTCTCTGTCGTCGTCTTCAAAGAATGAAACTAGTTTATTTTCAGTCAGCTGACTTTACTCTAACAGGAAGTTTAACCTGAGTCTCAGCGTTCCTGAACATCTCGTCATGTTTCCACATCAAACCTGATGGACATGCAGAGCAGAGCAGCTGTGAGCACACTGAAGCTGAGCGCTGTTAAACAATCAAAGTATCAAACATTAATTCAGTGATTAGACACAAACGAGGGACGATGCTGCGTTCATGTCACACAGACAGCGTGGGAAAATCTGCTGCTGTCGGCTGAAACGTGAGTTTTTTAAAATCTGTGTTTGCTGAGTTGAATCACTGGCAGACATGTCGGCGTCTGTTTTTCCCGCTCTGTGACGTGACGTGAACGCAGCGTCAGACAGCTGCACACACTGAGGACGGTCCAACAGTCAACATCAATACCACCTGAGTCCTTTCCCAACCTCCTTTCCCAACCACCTTTCCCAACCACCTTTCCTAACCAACTTTCCTTGACCTCGATGGAAAATGTCACAAGGTCAGTGAAAGATGTGAAGTTGAGGTCGTCGAGTTAGTGAGTTACTGCAAAGTTTTGTTTGTGTTTTGTAGTCCATCTTCTGGACTTTGTAGTTTTACCACAGATCACGTCAACAACATCACGACAGTCTCCTCCTCCTAACTCCTTATCACCTCTCCTTCACATCTTTCACTGACCTTGTGACATTTTCCACCAAGATCAAGGAAAGGAGGTTGGGAAAGGAGGTTGGGAAAGGAGGTTAGGAAAGGTGGTTGGGAAAGGTGGTTAGGAAAGGTGGTTGGGAAAGGTGGTTAGGAAAGGTGGTTGGGAAAGGTGGTTGGGAAAGGTGGTTGGGAAAGGTGGTTAGGAAAGGTGGTCGGGAAAGGTGGTTGGGAAAGGAGGTTGGGAAAGGTGGTTGGGAAAGGAGGTTGGGAAAGGAGGTTGGGAAAGGAGGTTGGGAAAGGAGGTTGGGAAAGGAGGTTAGGAAAGGTGGTTGGGAGAGGAGGTCGGGAAAGGAGGTCGGGAAAAGAGGTCAGGAAAGGTGGTCGGGAAAGGAGGTTGGGAAAGGAGGTTGGGAAAGGAGGTCGGGAAAAGAGGTCGGGAAAGGAGGTCTGGAAAGGAGGTCTGGAAAGGTGGTTAGGAAAGGAGGTTGGGAAAGGAGGTTGGGAAAGGTGGTTAGGAAAGGAGGTCGGGAAAGGTGGTTAGGAAAGGAGGTTAGGAAAGGAGGTTGGGAAAGGAGGTTGGGAAAGGAGGTTGGGAAAGGAGGTTGGGAAAGGAGGTTAGGAAAGGAGGTTAGGAAAGGAGGTCGGGAAAGGAGGTTGGGAAAGGAGGTTAGGAAAGGTGGTCGGGAAAGGAGGTTAGGAAAGGTGGTTAGGAAAGGAGGTTGGGTGGTTACTGAAGGACTAAGGTGTATTCATGTTGACTTTTCTTGACAGGAAGTCGAGGACGAGGTTTGTCTTCGACAGACGTCCTCTGGGCGTCCTCCGCAGCTTGAGAAGCAGTTTGACTCACCTGTGTCCTCGGGGGACTTCAGACGTGTCTCCTCTTTAAAGGTGAACACACACTTCATTATAACACGTCACTATGTGACGTCATGTCTGTGTGTGACGTCACGTTGAGCTCACCTCCTCTCCTCTTTGAAGTACAGGACGGGCTTCCTCCTCGAGGAGTACATCATCTTCACACCTCACAGCTGCAGGTCCAGGTCCGGGTTCAGGTCCAGGTTCAGCTGCAGGTCCAGGTCCAGGTTCAGGTCCAGGTCCAGCTGCAGGTCCGGGTCCAGCTGCAGGTCCAGGTCCAGTCCAGTCCAAGCAGACAGCCCCGTCAGTCCTCCATCCTCTGAGCTAACTGTGCTAACAAACAGCTCGCGCGCCGCTTTCACACATTTAATTTAAACTCTGTGTGTGTGTGTGTGTGTGTGTGTGTGTGTGTGTGTGTGTGTGTGTGTGTGTTTGTTACTGTACACGTAGCATGTTAGCGGGTCACACAGTCGCCGCTCCGGGTTCAACATTCACTCTTTAAACCGTCACCGAGAGTTCCCGAGGTTTACCGAGTGTGAGCGCGTGTGCGCGCGTGTCCGGTACCGTCTGACCCGTTAAATCATCAGTTCGTCAGTCCGTCAGTTCGTCAGTTTTTTTTATTTTAACGCCGGAAAAATCAAACAGAAGCCGATTGTAATGCTGTCCGACCGGAATATGAGTCCGGCTACTTCTAACAAACGTTCCGGCCGTGTTAAAGGGACAGTACACCGGAAGTGGGTGGAGGGAAACATTTTGTTTTGACACCATTAAACTGATAATTAATCTATAATCATTAATTATTAAAGATTAAAGAGTCTTTCACAGTATTTAAGTGTATTACAACTCATTATCTGTGAATTAACAAACTGTCACTTTAAATATAAATCAGTGATTTCTGTGTATAGAAAAGTTATTATATTAATATATATAAAGGATATATATATATATATATATATTTATATATAGATTATATAGAATTTATATTTATATTTATTATATATTTTTTTTATATATATATATAAATTATTTATACTATTTTATATATATCATATAAAAAGTAAAATAATTATATATATATTATAAGTATAAATTTATGATTATAATGTTATATATACATATATATATGATTATTTATACTTTTATATATGGATAGATATAAATATATATATATATATACATATATATAATTATTTATACTATTTATATTATTGATAAATTGATAGAATAACATTTTTACAGTAGTTTTGTGTTGTTGTTTTTTATTATACAAAACTCAAACAAATGAACTACAGGTGTTTCTCACTTTGGTTCAGAAATATTTTTTATTTATAATTATGTTTCTGTAAAATGACAGCAGTTACCTGTGATAATATTATCATTATATATTGTCATTATATTCACTGTAAAACAACTGTACATTTATGGAAAATAAACTCCAAATAACTTTTTTGTGAATTAAACTGTTTTAACTGTATTATGCTGTTTATATTATTTATGCAGCATTCCTGTTAAACTTGTCTCATTATATAGAAACACATTGAAGGTGTCTGTAACAAAAATAGTTTGATATTTTACTTTAGTTTTATGTCTGTCTGATACTTTAACATTCCTCTAATACAGATACTTCACTTGTATTTTTACAGGCAGCGTGAATATCAAGAATAAAACAAAGTGTCAGTCGTTTAAACCAAATGTGACAAAACTTTATTTCGAGTGCAATTTTAGAGACAGATTTCACATGGACAGAATCTCTAAAAAATAAAATAAACCCCAGCTCCTCTGATTCAAAGTCTCGACTCACGAAAACATTCCTGAAACCTTCTAGCAACAGAAGAACAGAAACACAAACCACCAGAAAGAAAGGAAGAGACAGAAAGAAACTAAAAGTTTGAGATGAAGACGTTGAATCTGATTTCACTGCTCGCTTCTTGGATGAACGCTGGAGCTGCAAACATTCATCGATTTATCACAGATTTCCTGATTCACGTCGTCCTCTGTGTCTAATTAAAGATCGTTCATGTCAAAAACACTGATCGACATTTTATTGACCAGACGAATCGATTCATCGAGAAAACAATCGACACTGCAGCCGTAACGGACGCCTAAGAAAGTTAGAGGAACTACACTCAGACCGACAGATTTAAAAAACCACGGTGGCGTTCGATGGACGTCAGACGATCAAATTATTTTGATTTTGAAACCGACACCGAGCCAGAACCAGAACCAGACGAACAGAAACAAACATTTGGTTTGATTTCACCTGGAAGAAGATTTGAGCTTTTACTCGTCCTGCAAGGCTTCGTGTAACGTGACGCGTCCGCGTGAACACTCACGACTTACGGTTTCTTCACGTGGTGACAGCTCAGGTTGCACGATTACCCCGAAACACTTTAATCTGCCCGTGTTCCTGAACGCCACATGACCACCGGAGCAGTTTGAGCGTCACGTTGTGAGTCACGTAAGAAATCGAAGCTTCCAGATGAAAATGTTTCAGATTGTTTACAGAGGATTCATCGTTCTGCAGTAACACGTCACGTCCTCGTCACGGAGAGCAACGAGGAAGAAAAAAGAGAAGGAACCAAAAACAAAGATTTAAACTTCCTGTTGGCGTCGACGGGACGAGCGTGTTCAGAAAAATCCTGTGAAATAAATACAGACGTCACGTTTCACCGTCCACGCAAACAGGAAGGAACAAACAGAATCTAAAGAGCCGAATCGTGCAGCTGCTTTTCTCTGCGTCACGTCTTTCAGCAGTTTGTCCGCCGCCGCCACCGCTCAGTACTGCATCAATCAGTAGAGACCAAACACACACTCATACAAACACACACTCATACAAACACACAGGCTCGCACACACGCACACACACAGGCTCGCACACACACAGGCTCGCACACACACACACACACTCCGCATGGAGAACAGTTACACCAGTTTCTTGGCTTCGAAGAAGCTCTTCAGGTGTCTCATCTGCCAGATGCCGATGGCCACCAGGATGAGCGTCTGCACGATGGACCACCAGAGGACGCGCTGGTTGGTGCTCTCACTGGTCTGACGGAAACGCTCCTCGCGGTACTGAAAGAGGACGGACACGTTAACACGCCGCTGCTGGGACTCTGGACCCGACCCGATTCAAACACACACACATACTGACCCGCTGGTAGTTCTGCTCCTTCTGGATCTGGTCCACCTGCTCCACCAGCTGTCGGACTCTCAGCTGCAGCTCCGTCAGTTTGTCTTTGGCAGCGATCTCGGCGTAGTTGTTGGCGTGTTCGCCCACCTGGATGTCCAGGTGAACCCTCTGCAACACGACACCAGGAAGGAAGTGAGAAAGTGACACATGAAACAGGAAGCAGAGACGCTTTACTTCCTCTTTTTTTTACTGTGTGTGTG